>NC_034198.2:3043444-3218444 GCF_002021735.2 Oncorhynchus kisutch
ACATACTGACATATTCACTCACCCCACCCCTTCACTCTCGCACACACTCAAATACTGACATATTCACTCACCCCACCCCACCCCTTCACTCTCACACAACACACATACTGACATATTCACTCACCCCACCCCTTCACTCTCACACACACACACATACGGACATAATCACTCACCGTACCCCTTCACTCTCACACATACACACACACACATACTGACATATTCACTCACCGTACCCCTTCACTCTCACACACACATACTGCAATATTCACTCACCCCACCCCATCCCTTCACACACACACATATACTCACTCACCCCACCCCTTCACTCTCTCAAACACACACATACTGACATAATTCATTCACCCCCACCCCTTCACTCTCACACACACCACACATACTGACATATTCACGCACCCCACCCCATCCCTTTACACACACACACATACTCACTCACCCCACCCCTTCACTCTCTCAAACACACACATATTGACATATTCATTCACCCCACCCCTTCACTCTCACACACACACACATACTGACATATTCACGCACCCCACCCCTTCACTCTCACACACACACTCACATACTGACATATTCACTCACCCCACCCCTTCACTCTCACACATACACACACATACTGACATATTCACTCACCCTACCCCTTCATTCACTCTCACACACACACATACTGACCCCTTCACTCACACACACACATACTGACATATTCACTCTCCCCTGCCCTTCACATACACACATACTGACATATTCACTCACCCCAGCCCTTCACTCACACACACACACACATACTGACATATTCATTCACCCCACCCCATCCCTTCACACACACACACACATACTCACTCACCCCACCCCTTCACTCTCTCAAACACACACATACTGACATATTCATTCACCCCCACCCCTTCACTCTCACACACACACACATACTGACATATTCACGCACCCCCACCCCTTCACTCTCACACACATAAACACATACTGACATTTTAACTCACCCCTCCTCTTCACACACAAACATACTGACATATTCACTCACCCTACCCCTTCATTCACTCTCACACACACACATACTGACCCCTTCACTCACACACACACATACTGACATATTCACTCTCCCCTGCCCTTCACATACACACATACTGACATATTCACTCACCCCAGCCCTTCACTCACACACACACACACATACTGACATATTCATTCACCCCACCCCATCCCTTCACACACACACACACATACTCACTCACCCCACCCCTTCACTCTCTCAAACACACACATACTGACATATTCATTCACCCCACCCCTTCACTCTCACACACACACACATACTGACATATTCATTCACCCCACCCCTTCACTCTCACACACATAAACACATACTGACATTTTCACTCACCCCTCCTCTTCACACACAAACATACTGACATATTCACTCACCCCTCCTCTTCACATACACACATACTGACATATTCACGCACCCCACCCCTACACTCTCTCACACACTCATACTGACATATTCACTCACTCCACCCCTTCACTCTCACACACATAAACACATACTGACATTTTCACTCACCCCTCCTCTTCACACACAAACATACTGACATATTCACTCACCCCACCCCTTCACTCTCGCACACACAAACATACTGACATATTCACTCACCCCACCCCTTCACTCTCGCACACACAAACATACTGACAGATTCACTCACCCCAACCCTTCACTCTCGCACATACACACATACTGACATAATCACTCACCGTACCCCTTCACTCTCCCACATACACACACACACATACTGACATATTCACTCACCGTACCCCTTCACTCTCACACACACATATTGCAATATTCACTCACCCCACCCCTTCACTCTCACACACACACACATACTGAAATATTCACTCACCCCACCCCTTCACCCTCACACACACACACACATACTGACATATGCACTCACCCCATCCCTTCACTCACACACACACACACACTCACACACACACACACACACACACACACACACACACACACACACACCACACACACACACACACACACACACACATACAGACATATTCACTCACCCCATCCCTTCACTGTCTCACACACACACATACTGACATTTTCACTCACCCCACCCCCTTCACTCTCACACACTCACATACTGACATATTCACTCACCCCACCCCTTCACTCTCACACACACACACACACACACACACACACACACATACTGACATATTCACTCACCCCACCCCTTCACTCTCGCACACACTCAAATACTGACATATTCACTCACCCCCACCCCACCCCTTCACTCTCACACATACACACATACTGACATATTCACTCACCCCACCCCTTCACTCTCACACACACACACATACGGACATAATCACTCACCGTACCCCTTCACTCTCACACATACACACACACACATACTGACATATTCACTCACCGTACCCCTTCACTCTCACACACACATACTGCAATATTCACTCACCCCACCCCATCCCTTCACACACACACATATACTCACTCACCCCACCCCTTCACTCTCTCAAACACACACATACTGACATATTCATTCACCCCACCCCTTCACTCTCACACACACACACATACTGACATATTCACGCACCCCACCCCATCCCTTTACACACACACACATACTCACTCACCCCACCCCTTCACTCTCTCAAACACACACATATTGACATATTCATTCACCCCACCCCTTCACTCTCACACACACACACATACTGACATATTCACGCACCCCACCCCTTCACTCTCACACACACACTCACATACTGACATATTCACTCACCCCACCCCTTCACTCTCACACATACACACACATACTGACATATTCACTCACCCTACCCCTTCATTCACTCTCACACACACACATACTGACCCCTTCACTCACACACACACATACTGACATATTCACTCTCCCCTGCCCTTCACATACACACATACTGACATATTCACTCACCCCAGCCCTTCACTCACACACACACACACATACTGACATATTCATTCACCCCACCCCATCCCTTCACACACACACACACATACTCACTCACCCCACCCCTTCACTCTCTCAAACACACACATACTGACATATTCATTCACCCCACCCCTTCACTCTCACACACACACACATACTGACATATTCACGCACCCCACCCCTTCACTCTCACACACATAAACACATACTGACATTTTCACTCACCCCTCCTCTTCACACACAAACATACTGACATATTCACTCACCCCACCCCTTCACTCTCGCACACACAAACATACTGACATATTCACTCACCCCACCCCTTCACTCTCGCACACACAAACATACTGACAGATTCACTCACCCCAACCCTTCACTCTCGCACATACACACATACTGACATAATCACTCACCGTACCCCTTCACTCTCCCACATACACACACACACATACTGACATATTCACTCACCGTACCCCTTCACTCTCACACACACATATTGCAATATTCACTCACCCCACCCCTTCACTCTCACACACACACACATACTGAAATATTCACTCACCCCACCCCTTCACCCTCACACACACACACATACTGACATATGCACTCACCCCATCCCTTCACTCACACACACACACACACACACACGCACACACACACACACACACACACACACACACACACACACACACACACACACACACACACACACACATACAGACATATTCACTCACCCCATCCCTTCACTGTCTCACACACACACATACTGACATATTCACTCACCCCACCCCTTCACTCTCACACACTCACACACACACACACATACTGACATATTCACTCACCCCACCCCTTCACTCTCGCACACACTCAAATACTGACATATTCACTCACCCCACCCCACCCCTTCACTCTCACACATACACACATACTGACATATTCACTCACCCCACCCCTTCACTCTCACACACACACACATACTGACATATTCACTCACCGTACCCCTTCACTCTCACACACACACACACACATACTGCAATGCTCACTCACCCCATCCTTTCACTCTCACACACATACTGACATATTCACTCACCCCTCCCCTTCACTCTCACACACACACACATACTGACATATTCACTCACCCCACCCCTTCACTCTCGCACACACTCAAATACTGACATATTCACTCACCCCACCCCACCCCTTCACTCTCACACATACACACATACTGACATATTCACTCACCCCACCCCTTCACTCTCACACACACACACATACTGACATATTCACTCACCGTACCCCTTCACTCTCACACACACACACACACACATACTGCAATGCTCACTCACCCCATCCTTTCACTCTCACACACATACTGACATATTCACTCACCCCTCCCCTTCACTCTCACACACACACACATACTGACATATTCACTCACACCACCCCCTTCACTCTCTCAAACACACACATACTGACATATTCACGCACCCCACCCCTTCACTCTCACACACATAAACACATACTGACATTTTCACTCACCCCTCCTCTTCACACACAAACATACTGACATATTCACTCACCCCACCCCTTCACTCTCGCACACACAAACATACTGACATATTCACTCACCCCACCCCTTCACTCTCGCACACACAAACATACTGACAGATTCACTCACCCCAACCCTTCACTCTCGCACATACACACATACTGACATAATCACTCACCGTACCCCTTCACTCTCCCACATACACACACACACATACTGACATATTCACTCACCGTACCCCTTCACTCTCACACACACATATTGCAATATTCACTCACCCCACCCCTTCACTCTCACACACACACACATACTGAAATATTCACTCACCCCACCCCTTCCTCCTCACACACACACACATACTGACATATGCACTCACCCCATCCCTTCACTCACACACACACACACACACACACACACACACACACACACGCACACACACACACACGCACACACACACACACACACACACACACACACACACACACACACACACACACACATACAGACATATTCACTCACCCCATCCCTTCACTGTCTCACACACACACATACTGACATATTCACTCACCCCACCCCTTCACTCTCACACACTCACACACACACACACATACTGACATATTCACTCACCCCACCCCTTCACTCTCGCACACACTCAAATACTGACATATTCACTCACCCCACCCCACCCCTTCACTCTCACACATACACACATACTGACATATTCACTCACCCCACCCCTTCACTCTCACACACACACACATACTGACATATTCACTCACCGTACCCCTTCACTCTCACACACACACACACACATACTGCAATGCTCACTCACCCCATCCTTTCACTCTCACACACATACTGACATATTCACTCACCCCTCCCCTTCACTCTCACACACACACACATACTGACATATTCACTCACCCCACCCCTTCACTCTCGCACACACTCAAATACTGACATATTCACTCACCCCACCCCACCCCTTCACTCTCACACATACACACATACTGACATATTCACTCACCCCACCCCTTCACTCTCACACACACACACATACTGACATATTCACTCACCGTACCCCTTCACTCTCACACACACACACACACACATACTGCAATGCTCACTCACCCCATCCTTTCACTCTCACACACATACTGACATATTCACTCACCCCTCCCCTTCACTCTCACACACACACACATACTGACATATTCACTCACACCACCCCTTCACTCTCTCAAACACACACATACTGACATATTCACTCACCCCACCCCTTCAATCTCACACACACACACACATACTGACATATTCACTCACCCCATACCCTTCACTCTCTCACACACACATACTGACATATTCACTCACCCCACCCCTTCACTCTCACACACACACACATACTATCATATTCACTCACCCCATCCCTTCACTCTCTCACATACACACATACTGACATATTCACCCACCCCACCCCTTCACTCTCACACACACACACACATACTGACATATTCACTCACCCCACCCCTTCACTCACACACACATACTGACATATTCACTCACCCCACCCCTTCACTCTCTCTCACACACACACAAATGGATCGTGCCCCCTGGCCCTGTTATTGTTTTTTTTAAATATGATTGCTCTGACGGATAGAGTGATGTTCTGAGAGGGGCTGGCGCGAGTGGCAGGCCCCTCTATTGTTCTAAGCCAGTGTGGTGCTGTGTCCATATCTATAGAAACCAAGCCAGACTGGGAAGGCATGCTTTCATCTCAGCAATCGGCTCACACTGGCAATAAGGGGTCAAATAAATCCCTCAATGCACACACACACACAAACGCACACATTCACTCACACACACACACACACACATGGGGTCACACACACAGTCAATGGCACACACACACACACACACACACACACACAGGCACACGCACAGGAACATAGACAAACACACATGAGAGAATGCACACAAGCAAATACAAATAGATACACACACACAGTCATTCTCTCATTGGAACAGTCAGTCTACTTGTAAACACATTTTACACACGCTCATAGCCTCAAACATTTTTGCTAACATTTTAAGATTGGTCTTTTAAATAGTTATTTTCCCTTATGATTAATGTCTGCCAATTCTTCAAGAGGGGAATTCCGACCCGGGCTAAGTGTGCGTAAATGGAACATATGCACATTTCTCTCTTCACGTACAGTATTCTGCCCTTGAACTGAAGCATGAGAATAGCATCCTATTCACCCGCTATTCGTTTGGGGTGGAGATCAAGGACATTTTTGTGACTAGGGGGCAGTATTTTCATTTTTGGAAAAATAACGTGCCCGTAGTAAACGTGATATTTTGTCAGGACAAGATGCTAGAATATGCATGTAATTGACAGCGTAGGATAGAAAACACTCTAAAGTTTCCGAAACTGTAAAGATATTGTCTGTGAGTATAACAGAACTGATGTTGCAGGCGAAAGCCTGAGAAAAATCCAATCCGGAAGTGCCTCATGTTTTGAAAGCATTGCGTTCCAATGCATCCCTATTGAGCAGTGAATGGGCTATCAACCAGATTACTTTTTCTCCGTATTCCCCAAGAGGTCTACAGCATTGTGACATAGTTTTACGCATTTATGTTGAAGAATACCCGTAAGCGGCTACATTGAGCAAGTGGTCACCTGATGCTCCCAGAGAGATTTTCTCGCGTAAAATACAGAGGTAGCCATTATTCCAAACGGTCCTACTGAAAAACGAATTGTCCCGGTGGATATATTATCGAATAGATATTTGAAAAACACCTTGAGGATTGATTATAAACAACGTTTGCCATGTTTCTGTTGATATTATAGAGCTAATTTGGAATATTTTTCTGAGTTTTCGTGACTGCAATTTCCGGTCGATTTCTCAGCCAAACGTGAAGAACAAACGGAGCTATTTCGCCTACAAAAATAATATTTTGGGAAAAAAGGAACATTGGCTATCTAACTGGGAGTCTCGTGAGTGAAAACATCCAAAGCTCATCAAAGGTAAACGATTTAATTAGATTTTTTCTTCTGATTTCCGTGACCAAGTTACCTGTTGCTAGCTGGACAAAATGCTATGCTAGGCTATCGATAAACTTACACAAATGCTTGTCTAGCTTTGGCTGTAAAGCATATTTTGAAAATCTGATTAACAAAAGGCTAAGCTGTGTCTCAATATATTTTACTTGTGATTTTCATGAATAGGAATATTTTCTAGGAATATTTATGTCTGTTGCGTTATGCTACTTGGTGTCAGTCGATGATTACGCTCCCTCATGCGGGATGGGGAGTCACTAGAGGTTTTAAGTGTGGCGGGGGTGTGTCTACAGATACGCCGTATTCTGACCTTGACTGAATTCCCTCATAACTTTATGCACAATGAAACGATAAGGTTGAGCAACCTGTCGGTTCCAAGTGGAACAACATCTACCTGTTTTTTTCCAATATAAATAACGCCATTCTCCGTGCACTGTAATTTACAAATGTATAAGTGAATGAGTAAGTCATTTGGATAAATGGATTGTAAATATATATGAGAATCTATTTTACCTTGTGATCTTGAAAGCAATCATATGGCAGCAAACTGAAGCATATCAACATGTCACCTTTTCCACAGTGGAGTTTGTAAAAAGAAGGCCTTATAACTGAAATTTGGAGACCTAAGCTATACACTCGATCACCTATTCCACCTTCCTCTTGTAAGGATTTTGTTGATAACTTTAACCTTTTCACGTGTGAGTTCCAAATATCTCCAACGGTCACCCTAGCGTGAGTTTATTTCTGCATGTGATGTCAGAATGTTCCAAAATGTGATTAAGCAACGGTATAGTTAACCCGTGCTGCCCTCAAACCAAGACATACTGTCTGCTAATTATCTATAGGATGTTTCAACTTGTCAATTTCAAATAGTTTTCCATATTTTTTAATTTTCTAACAAGAGTTTGAATTGAGGTGTGTTCCACCACATTAATTCACATAGGAGTAGCCCATTTCACTGTTGCGGACAATTTATTTTGAGGATTTACTGAACTGGACAAACTTCTCTCTTCAACGAGAGCACAAGTACTTCCCGTGTTTCCCCAGATCATGTATGCAGACATTTGGGCAGGGTTGCACAAACATTTTCCCCTGGCACATTTTCTGGCTGGCACTCGCATTGATTTCATTGTTGTGTGCATTCCTATCAACGTAAGTACCTAATTTTCTGTATATCGTTGTCACGGATCCCTCCGGGACTGTGTCATTACGCACACCTGGTCCCCATTTCCCTGTTCGTAATTGTATAAATGTGCCCTTTGGTTTGCATTGGGCGGTTCATTATTGTTCCAATGACCGTTGGTCGTTGTGCTGTGTTGGCTTTCGTGCTGCTTGTGATGTGTTGTGCAGATGATTACGGGTTTCGTCCCTTGTAGTATCATTGTGCGCCCCGTATTTATTTATTCGGGGTACTCCTCACTCTTTTGTTTGGGTTTCAACCCTGTGTTTTTACATGGCACGCTGTAATTTGGTTCAATAAAAAACCCTACTACGCATTCCTGCACCTGTCTCCCGATCCCTTCAAACCAACGTGACAATCGTGTTGTCGTTTCTACTGTAGTACCGTATGTATGTATGTAACGGTTTTCTTCCGCTGAAGGAGAGGAGGACAAAAATGCAGCGTCGTTAGTGTTCAACATCTTTAATATAGACGATTAACGAGAACACTACAAAATACAAAACAGCAAATGTGAAAACCGAAACAGTCCTATCTGGTGCAATGACACAAAAACAGAAGACAATCACCCACAAAATACCCAAAGAATATGGCTGCCTAAATCTGGTTCCCAATCAGAGACAAGGATAAACACCTGCCTCTAATTGAGAACCAATCTAGGCAACCATAGACTTACATAAACACCTAGACAAGAAAACACCCCATAAATCTACAAAACCCCTAGACCAGGCAAAACACATAAATCCCCATGTCACACCCTGACCTAACCAAAACAATAAAGAAAACAAAGATAACTAAGGCCAGGACGTGACAATGGAGCATTGTATGTATTTACTGTTTTATTCAAGTTTTCAAGTACTGGTGACATGAATTCCGATTCTTATATAGATTGTATGATGTGTGTAAAATAACCTTTTGAAGGTCATACTGATTATGATGAGCTAATGCTAAGCTATTTCCTAGCTATGTTTGGCGCCATGTTTGTTGACAATATACAATGCATTCTGGGTGTCACATTAACATCTGTCAGACCAAAGATGTTATTACAAAATTAGGTGAAGGGATGTTTCACTCATCTTTCGAGTAAACTTCCGGAAGTGAAGAAGGGAAGTGAATGATGGTAGATGACACACCAGCTTCAAAATGCATACTGCAACCAAAAAACATGGCGGCACACACAACTACCCATCATCAGATTAGGATTATTTTTTAAGTGTTTTACGTGGATATACTTTCCCTGGTTGACAGACATTCTCATTAAAGTCATATCACAACTTAAGCCTTCTATCTACCTTCTCAATCCAATCCAATCCCCAACACCTTTAACTTCTATTAGATAACTGAACGGCTTTAGCTATATACAACCATTTTTCAACAACCATTTTCCATCTAGCTACTTATTCTTCTACATGTTGCTAGCATATAGATAGTTACAGTTGGAGTCATTAAAACTCGTTTCTCAACCACTCCACAAATGCCTTGTTAACAAACATAGTTTTGGCAAGTCAGTTAGGACATCTACTTTGTGCATGACACAAGTCATTTTTCCAACAATTGTTTACAGACTGTTTATTTCACTTAGTTGACTGTGCCTTTAAATAGCTTGGAAAATTCCAGAAAGTGATGTCATGGCTTTAGAAGATTCTGACGTAATTTTAGTCAATTGGAGGCGTACCTGTGGATCTATTTCAAACTTCAAACCTTCAAACTCAATGCCTCTTTGCTTGACATCATGGGAAAATGTAAAGAAATCACCCAAGAGCTCAGAAAAAAAATTGTAAACCTCCACAAGTCTGGTTCATCCTTGGGAGCAATTTCCAAATGCCTGAAGGTACCACGTTCATCTGTACGAACAATAGTAAGCAAGTATAAACACCATGGGACCACGCAGCCGTCATGCCGCTCAGGAAGGAGACACATTCTGTCTCCTGAAGATTAACGTACTTTGGTGCAAAAAGTGCAAATCAATCCCAGAACAACAACAAAGGTCCTTGTGAAGATGCTGGAGGAAATGGGTACAAAAGTATCTATGTCCACAGTAAAACGAGTCCTATATCAACATAACCTGAAAGGCCGCTCAGCAAGGAAGAAGCCACTGCTAAAAAACGTCCATAAAAAAGCCTGACTACTGTTTGCAACTGCACATGGGGACAAATATGGTACTTTTTGGAGAAATGTCCTCTGGTCTGATGAAACAAAAATAGAACTGTTTGGCCATAATGACCATCGTTATGTTTGCAGGAAAAAGGGGGAGGCTTGCAGGCTGAAGAACATCATCCCAACAGTGAAGCACGGGGGTGGCAGCATCATGTTGTGGGGGTGCTTTCCTGCAGGAGGGACTGGTGCACTTCACAAAATAGATGGCATCATGAGGGGGTTAAATTATGTGGATATATTTAAGCAACATCTCAAGACATCAGTCAGGAAGTTAAAGCTTGGTCGCAAATGGGTCTTCCAAATGGACAATTACCCCAAGCATACTTCCAAAGTTGTGGCAAAATGGCTTAAGGACAACAAAGTCAAGGTATTGGAGTGGCCATCACAAAGCCCTGACCTCAATCCTATAGAAAATGTTTGGGCAGAACTGAAAAAGTGTTTGTGAGCAAGGAGGCCTACAAACCTGACTCAGTTACACCAGCTCTGTCAGGAGGAATGGGACAACATTCACCCAACTTATTGTGGGAAGCTTGTGGAAGGCTGCCCAAAACGTTTGACCCAAGTTAAACAATTTAAATGCAATGCTACCAAATACTAATTGAGTGTATGTAAACTTCTGACACACTGGGAATGTGATGAAAGAAATAAAAGCTGAAATAAATTGTTCTCTCTAATATTATTCTGACATTTCACATTCTTAAAATAAAGTGCCGATCCTAACTGACCAAAGACAGGGAATTTTTACTCTGATTAAATGTCAGGAATTGTGAAAAACTGAGTTTAAATGTATTTGGCTAAGGTGTATGTAAACTTCCGACTTCAACTGTATATACTTTATTAACTATTAGCCTCATTGCTATGAGACTCGAAATTGAGCTCAGGTGCATCCTGTTTCCACTGATCATCCTTGTGTTGTTTCTACAACTTGATTGGAGTCCACCTGTGGTAAATTCAATTGATTAGGCATGATTTGGAAAGGCACACACCTGTTTATGTTAGGTCCCAGAGTTACATGAATGCAAAAAAATGCAAGCCATGAGTACGAAGGAATTGTCCGTAGAGCTCCGAGACAGATTATGTCAAGGCACAGATCTCGGGAAGGGTACCAAGAAATGTCTGCAGCATTGAAGGTCCCCAAGAATACAGTGGCCTCATTCTTAAATTAAAGAAGTTTGGAACCACCAAGTCTCTTCCTAGGGCTAACTCCCCAAACTGAGCAATCCGGAGAGAAGGGCCATGGTCAGAGAGGTGACCAAGAACAAGATGGTCACTCTGACAGAGCTCCAGAGGTTCTCTGTGGAGATGGGATAACCTTCCAGAAGACAACCATCTCTGCAGCACTCCACCAATCAGCTCTTTATGGTAGAGTGGCCAGACGGAAGCCACTCCTCAGTAAAAGGCACGACAGTCTGCTTGGAGTTTGCCAAAAGGCACCTAAAGGACTCTCAGACCATGAGTAACAAGATTCTCTGGTTTGATGAAACTAAGATTGAACTCTTTGGCCTGAATGCCAAATGTCATGTCTGGAGTAAATTTGCTACCATCCCTATGGTGAAGCGTGGTGGTGACAGCATCACGCTGTAGGGATGTTTTTTGGTGGCAGGGACTGGGAAACTAGTCAGGCTTGAGGGACAGATGAACAGAGAAAAGTACAAAGAGATCCTTAATGAAAAACCGCTCCAGAGCATTCGGGACCTCAGACAGGGGCAAAGGTTCCCCTTCCAACAGGACAATGACACTAAGCACACAGCCAATACAATGCAAGAGTGGCTCTAGGACAAGTCTCTGAATATCCTTGAGTGGCCCAGCCAGAGCCCGGACTTGAACCCATTCTAACATCTCTGGAGAGACCTGAAAATAGCTGTGCAGCAACGCTCTCCATCCAACCTGACAGAGCTAGAGAGGATCTGCAGAGAAGAAAGGGAGAAACTCCCCAAATAAAGGTTTGCCAAGCATGTAGCGTCATACCCAAGAAGACTTGAGGCTGTAACTGCTGGCAGAGATGCTTCAACAAAGTACTGAGTAAAGGGTCGGAATATTTATGTAAATGTGATATTAAAGTTTTTTTTTTTATCAATTTGGGAAACTTTCTAAAAACCTGTATTTGCTTTGTCATTATAGGGTAATTTGTGTCGATTTATGCAGGGGGAAAAACGATTTAATCCATTGTAGAAAAGGCTGTAACGTAACAAAACGTGGAAAAAGTCAACGGGTCTGAATACTTTCCGAATGCACTGTACCTATGGGGGAAAGATGATCAGCCACACAGGAGGGTGATTTTTACTCAGGAGGAGAAAGAGGCTGTACTGACCGAGATTCATGCTGGCCATTTCGAAGAGAAGCATATGTTTGCCAAAATCGACCTACGCTTCATCTGGAATTGTCAAGTGTGTGGACAGCTGGGCAAGTAAAATACACTTTTCTTTTCAATCACATTCTATTATATCTTAAATTATTATTTTAATGAAAATCATATCAATGTTTCAACTTGTCACTTTGTTTTTAAAGATTAGTACCCTGCCTAGCCTGCCAGAAGTTTGAGAGGGTGAAGACTGTGGCGCCGGACTTGAAGCCCAATCAAAGTTGTTTCACCATGGCACATGATCGGTAAGTGTCCCAATTCAAATTTTGTCCAGATATGTTGTTTTGTAATGGTTGCTTTATTTGACCACAGCAGAGTTCAATATAATAGAATATCTGTGTGTGTCTGTATCTTACAAATATGAACATCTGCATACTGTATGACACAGAAACAGGTAAGAATATATTCATCTTCTCTCTAACACTTTAAATGTAAGGGGTGGACCTCTTCGGGGCCTTCACGAAATCCAGAAATGGCAACAGCTGGTGTCTGCCGGCGACCGATCACTTTACCAAGTGGGTGGAGGCCATACCCATCAAGGTCAGTGAAGGAAGAGAATGTGCTCAACTCTAAATTCCCTTCTGTAACCCAATAAAAAGGGTGCTTGGAACCCAACAAAAAGATTTTCCTTTTGTCGGACAACCAACAAGGATGAGACTGGCCATGGCCACCTCCCAGGCGATGATGGACTTCTTCAACACCCACGGTTCTTCTGAGGTCATCTTGAGTGACCAAGGTTGGGAACGCTGGAACAAGGTACGGATGTTATAGATTATAATCTGCAACCAATGGTTTGTTTTAAAAAAATTGAAAAATCATGGTATATACTCAGAAATATTTCAATATATTACATTGTCAATAGATATCCCTTTCCTACCCCCTCTTCCAGGTTTGGATGATCGTCCCAACCAGACCCTCAAGACCCCATGGGCAAGTACCTTGATGGGTACCAGGAATGGTGGGAGGACAACCAGAAGGTAATTATCTTTGCACACAACAGCAGGATCCAGGCCTCCACTGAGTACTCGCCCTATTGCCTGCTATACGGATGGTAGCCTTCGAGGACCACATTCAGGCACTGAGAAGGATGTAGAGGTAAAAATTGTCCACTGTTCAATTTATTTTCTGGCCCTCCAAGAGATATGTAAGACATGTATTTGTAATATGAAATAAAACTGCATTTATTCCTGTTATCAATCAAGGTGAAACTGAACATTGACAAGGCGCAGGAGAAACAGAAGGAGAGCTACCAAAGGAGAATTTACAAAGGGACCAAGTGCTTCGACATCTGGGCGAATGACTTGGTTTGGAAAAAGAATGAAAGGAAGGCTAGACCTGGGAAACCTTGCTGCTCTTTCACTCCTAGCTGGTGTCACTATTTGTTAAGGTGAATATATAAATCTCAGGTAATAACTATTTTCATTTGCATACAAAAAACCTGGAGCTAGTTTTAGTTTCCTTAACACTGATATTTTTTTCTTTGTCTTCCTAGGGTTACCTCGGTGGAAGCCAACAATCTTCTACAGTTGGTGCAGTTGGATGGTCGACCACTGACAGCCCTGAGTATGTTAAGCTTTGGTTGACCTTTGAGAAAGCAAGAAATGGTAGTTATGCTGAGCTTATAAAAATGTACCTCTTCAATTTACTGTACCTCTACAAATTACTTTAGCACCGTCGACTGTCCGAGCCCCCCAGGAGGTATCCGATCCATCAGAGCGAGTGAGTTCAGATCCGTCCGATTCTCTGTGATCTGAGTCTGAGGCACAGCTTGAGGTAGGCTATAAAGTACATATCTCCCATTTATAACCCTGCACTAACCCATAACATTGTCTCACAGTAAAGTGTAACCTGTGTGCTTGCTTGTTTTACGTCTCTGTCCCCTACCCTGTTCCCTTTAACTCTGCTCCTGTTCTCCAGGACCTAGGGGTTCTGCCCAACACCCAGATGTGGATCCACCTGATGTCCTCCATATCCTGTTCTCCAGGACCTAGGGGTTCTGCCCAACACCCAGATCCACCTGATGACCTCCATATCCTGTTCTCCAGGACCTAGGGGTTCTGCCCAACACCCAGATGTGGATCCACCTGATGATCTCCATTACCAACCACCTTCCAAATGTTCATTACATCATCCATAGCTACTGCTCCTGTCAAGGTTGTCATTATCTGCTAAAAAAGTGTTCTTTCTCTATCATATTGGGCACAGAATATATGAGATACACCTATTAACTAAAAACACTAGCACTGCAAACACGCAGAACAAAGAGAGCAGCAGTGCCTGTACTTTGCAGTATCCCTCTTCAAGTCTCCCTTCCGAGACCCACCTCCTCTATATTCCAGATACCAGAATTAAAAAATTGTGTCTATGATTGCCATGTGAGTGTACAACAAATCTGAAAATAAATTAATGACGCAACTGTACCAAAAAAAATATAAACTTTTATATATTAAAATCTTAAATATTGCCAGGTTGGTTTTCGCAGCTGTTTCACAGGGTGTTCATTATTGTAAATGATATGCTATTCCTTGATGCTATTTTTTAGTTCCACATTATTCATTGTTGTACGCTAGGACCTAAAATAGATACATATATATTCATCCACAAGGGTGTACTAATGAGCTATGAGAGATAGAAAAAAAACATGTATCAAAGTAGAGGACTACTGAAATAATAGTACTTCAGTGTAGATAAGGGAAGGGCAGGTTAAAATATAAACATGACAGCCAGACATGCCAGTGTATTAATCAAAAGGATTTGCATATGAATGGAGTGGAAATTAGCTGACTGTGATCTGTAAGTTAAGTGACAATGTGTCAAGTAGATTACACGTGTTCTTTGCTATTTCCAAAACGTAACAACGTTTAAGCCATGGATTTCATATAGTATTGTTATTGTCATGGTACCCAAAAAGTAGTTTGAAGTAATATTTTCATCTTATTAGCTAAACAAAACTTGTTTAAACAGCTCAATTGTCGCAGACATCAGCCTTGTTTGCGTAGTGGGGATGAGAATAACACAATTTAGGTTGTAATTATCTCTAAAATTTGAATCACTAGGTCATCAAATCAAATCAAATCAAATTTATTTATATAGCCCTTCGTACATCAGCTGATATCTCAAAGTGCTGTACAGAAACCCAGCCTAAAACCCCAAACAGCAAGCAATGCAGGTGGAGAAGCACGGTGGCTAGGAAAAACTCCCTAGAAAGGCCAATACCTAGGAAGAAACCTAGAGAGGAACCAGGCTATGTGGGGTGGCCAGTCCTCTTCTGGCTGTGCCGGGTGGAGATTATAACAGAACATGGTCAAGATGTTCAATGTTCATAAATGACCAGCATGGTCGAATAATAATAAGGCAGAACAGTTGAAACTAGAGCAGCAGCACAGTCAGGTGGAAGTTGAAACTGGAGCAGCAGCATGGCCAGGTAGACTGGGGACAGCAAGGAGTCATCATGTCAGGTAGTCCTGGGGCATGGTCCTAGGGCTCAGGTCAGTTGAAACTGGAACAGCAGCATGGCCAGGTGGACTGGGGACAGCAAGGAGTCATCATGTCAGGTAGTCCTGGGGCATGGTCCTAGGGCTCAGGTCCTCCGAGAGAGAGAAAGAAAGAGAGAAGGAGAGAATTAGAGAACGCACACTTAGATTCACACAGGACACCGAATAGGACAGGAGAAGTACTCCAGATATAACAAACTGACCCCAGCCCCCCGACCCCAGCCCCCCCAAACTGACCCCAGCCCCCCGACACCATTAGGTCATCACTCATTGATATAGCAATGGACGCTAATTGTTTATCAAATCCCATTGTGACGCAGGGGGGGCACTTTTGCTGTGGTACGTTATTTGGCATGTCAGGCCCACCACAGCACAGAGACCGCCTTAGTTAAAGTGATAAATGATCTTACAGCCAACACAGATGCCAAACAGCTCTCTCTCCTTGTACACTTGGATTTAAGTGCTGCATTTGACACTGTTGATCATGATGCCCTTCTAGACAGACTGGAGAGGTGGGCTGGCCTCTTCGGTCCACTTCTAAATTGGTTTAGGACCTATGAGAGTTTTTTGTCACCCTTGGTAAACATAACTCGGAGAAAATGCACATCGCGTGACGTTCCGCAAGGTTCAATTTTGGGTCTGGTACTGTTCAGTTTATATATGCAGCACTATGCAGAATGTGCAGCATTGATTTTCAATGCTACGCAGACAATACACTCCTTCACATTTCCGTGTCACCTGTGGATTTTAGCTCCACAGATAAATTATTAGACTGTATTGGTGATTTACATTTGAAGTCGGAAGTTTACATACACCTTATCCAAATACATTTAAACTCAGTTGTTCACAATTCCTGACATTTAATCCTAGTAAAAATGCCTTGTCTTAGGTCAGTTAGGATCAGCACTTTATTTTAAGAATGTAAAATGTCAGAATAATAGAGAGAATTATTTCTTTCAGCTTTTATTTCTTTCATCACATTCCCACACATTTAGTTTCGAGTAGCTTTCCACAAGCTTCCCACAATAAATTGGGTGAATTTTGGCCCATTCGTCCTGACAAAGGTTTGTAGGCCTCCTTCCTCCCACATGCTTTTTCAGTTCTGCCCACACATTTTCTATAGGATTGAGGTCAGGGCTTTGTGATGGCCACTCCAGTACATTGACTTTGTTGTCCTTAAGCCATTTTGCCACAACTTTGGAAGTATGCTTGGGGTAATTGTCCATTTGGAAAACCCATTTGCGACCAAGCTTGAGATGTTGCTTCAATATATCCACATAATTTTTATGCTCATGATGCCATCTATTTTTAGAAGTGCACCAGTCCCCCCAGCAGCAAAGCACCCCCACAACATGATCCTGCCACCCCGGGTGCTTCACGGTTGGGATGGTGTTCTTCGGCTTGCAAGCGTCCCCCTTTTTCCTGCAAACATAACGGTCATTATGGCCAAATAGTTACATTTTTGTTTCATCAGACCAGAGGACATTTCTCCAAAAAGTAACATATTTGTTCCCATTTGCAGTTGCAAACCGTAGTGTGGCTTTTTTATGGCGGTTTTGGAGCAGTGGCTTCTTCCTTGCTGAGCGGCCTTTCAGGTTATGTCGATATACAGTGCCTTGCGAAAGTATTCGGCCCCCTTGAACTTTGCGACCTTTTGCCACATTTCCGGCTTCAAACATAAATATATAAAACTGTATTTTTTTGTGAAAAATCAACAACAAGTGGGACACAATCATGAAGTGGAATGACATTTATTGGATATTTCAAACTTTTTTAACAAATAAAAAACTGAAAAATTGGGCGTGCAAAATTATTCAGCCCCTTTACTTTCAGTGCAGCAAACTCTCTCCAGAAGTTCAGTGAGGATCTCTGAATGATCCAATGTTGACCTAAATGACTAATGATGATAAATACAATCCACCTGTGTGCAATCAAGTCTCCGTATAAATGCACCTGCACTGTGATATTCTCAGAGGTCCGTTAAAAGTGCAGAGAGCATCATGAAGAACAAGGAACACACCAGGCAGGTCTGAGATACTGTTGTGAAGAAGTTTAAAGCCAGATTTGGATACAAAAAGATTTCCCAAGCTTTAAACATCCCAAGGAGCACTGTGCAAGCGATAATATTGAAATGGAAGGAGTATCAGACCACTGCATCTACCAAGACCTGGCCGTCCCTCTAAACTTTCAGCTCATACAAGGAGAAGACTGATCAGAGATGCAGCCAAGAGGCCCATGATCACTCTGGATGAACTGCAGAGATCTACAGCTGAGGTGGGAGACTCTGTCCATAGGACAACAATCAGTCATATATTGCACAAATCTGGCCTTTATGGAAGAGTGGCAAGAAGAAAGCCATTTCTTAAAGATATCCATAAAAAGTGTTGTTTAAAGTTTGCCACAAGCCACCTGGGAGACACACCAAACATGTGGAAGAAGGTGCTCTGGTCAGATGAAACCAAAATTGAACTTTTTGGCAACAATGCAAAACGTTATGTTTGTCGTAAAAGCAACACAGCTCATCACCCTGAACAAACCATCCCCACTGTCAAACATGGTGGTGGCAGCATCATGGTTTGGGCCTGCTTTTCTTCAGCAGGGACAGGGAAGATGGTTAAAATTGATGGGAAGATGGATGGAGCCAAATACAGGACCATTCTGGAAGAAAACCTGATGGAGTCTGCAAAAGACCTGAGACTGGGACGGAGATTTGTCTTCCAACAAGACAATGATCCAAAACATAAAGCAAAATCTACAATGGAATGGTTCAAAAATAAACATATCCAGGTGTTAGAATGGCCAAGTCAAAGTCCAGACCTGAATCCAATCGAGAATCTGTGGAAAGAACTGAAAACTGCTGTTCACAAATGCTCTCCATCCAACCTCACTGAGCTCGAGCTGTTTTGCAAGGAGGAATGGGAAAAAATTTCAGTCTCTCGATGTGCAAAACTGATAGAGACATACCCCAAGCACCTTACAGCTGTAATCGCAGCAAAAGGTGGCGCTACAAAGTATTAACCTAAGGGGGCTGAATAATTTTGCACGCCCAATTTTTCAGTTTTTGATTTGTTAAAAAAGTTTGAAATATCCAATAAATGTCGTTCCACTTCATGATTGTGTCCCACTTGTTGTTGATTCTTCACAAAAAATTACAGTTTTATATCTTTATGTTTGAAGCCTGAAATGTGGCAAAAGGTCGCAAAGTTCAAGGGGGCCGAATACTTTCGCAAGGCACTGTAGGACTCGTTTTACTGTGGATATAGATACCTTTGTACCCGTTTCCTCCAGCATCTTCACAAGGTCCTTTGTTGTTGTTCTGGGATTGATTTGCACGTTTCGCACCAAAGTACGTTCATCTCTAGGAGACAGATTGCATCTCCTTCATGAGTGGTATGACTATTGTTTGTGCAGATGAACGTGGTACCTTCAGACATTTGGAAATTGCTCCCAAGGATGATCCAGACTACAATTATTTTTCGGAGGACTTGGCTGATTTCGTTTGATTTTCCCATGATGTCAAGCAAAGAGGCACTGAGTTTGAAGGTAGGCCTTTAAATACATCCACAGGTACACCTCCAATTGACTCAAATGATGTCAATTAGCCTATCAGAATCTTCTAAAGCCATGACATCATTTTCTGGAATTTTCCAAGCTGTTTAAAGGCACAGTCAACTTAGTGTATGTAAACTTCTGACCCACTGGAATTGCGATACAGTGAATAATAAGTGAAATAATCACTAAATACTTGGAAGCTAAATACTTGGAAGCATCACAACATCCTCCAGCTAAATCAAGACAAGACTAACGTACATATTGTTGGAGTCAAAGCACAGAGAATCTGTCAAAAAATAATAATAATTCACGGGCAATAAAGATAAAACACCAGGTAAAAAATCTAGATGTTATTTTAGATTCTGAACTCAATTTTGAATAGCTTTTTTACCACCTGGGGAACAAAGTGCGTCCGTTTCTCTCTCAGGCTGATACAGACTAATCCAATGCTTCTATTACAAGCAGGTATGACTACTGTAATTCTCTCCTGTCAGGTCTACCCAAGAAAGCCATTGGTCAACTGCAAAACATACAGAATGCTGCAGCACGGGTACTGATTAAGACCAGACAGAGAGCACACATTACACATTAAGGTCTCTGCACTGTCTGCCTGTGAGTTTTTGAATTCATTTTAAGATTCTTCTATTAGTTTTGAAATCTATCCACGTATGTGCACACCAATAAATGTCAGACATGCTTTTAAGTTAAGTACCCAGTAGGTTGCTCATGTCCTATGGCACAGGCTTTTAACTATCCCAAAGCCTAGGACCAAGAGGCAGGGAGAGGCAGCCTTTAGAAACTATGCTCCCAGTTTCTGGAATAGCATGCCAGAGAACCCGAGGGGGACCAAAACTGTGGACATATTTGGACCCTTTTTTTAAAATCGCCTAAAACAACGTACCCAAATCTAACTGCCTGTAGCTCAAGACCTGAAGCAAGAAATGCATATTGTTGATATAATTTAAAAGGAAACACTTTGACGTTTGCGGAAATGTTAAATTCATGTTGGAGAATATAACACATTAGATCTGTTAAAAGATAATAGTATAAAATTAAAACATGCAGTTTCCCCCCCATCATCTTTGAAATGCAAGAGAAAGATCACAATGTACTATTCCAGGTTAGGTGCAATTTTGATTTTGGCCACTGATGGCAGCAGCATTGTATGTGCAAAGTTTTAGACTGATCCAAAGAACCATTGTATTTCTGTTCAAAATGTTATATCTGTTATAAGTCTGCCCAAATGTGCCTAATTTGTTTATTTATACATTTTCAAGTTCATAACTGTGCACTCTCCTCAAACAATAGTATTGTATTATTTCACTGTAATAGCTACTGTACATTGGACAGTGCAGTTAGATTAACAAGAATTTAAGCTTTCTGCCCACACCAGATATGTCTATGTCCTGGGAAATGTTCTTCTTACAACCTCATGCTAATCACATTAGCCAATGTTAGCTCCTATCCTTTAGAGGTTTTAAAAGAGATCTTAAAAACTCTTAGGGTGATTTTTTTTATTTGTCCAGTTTTTATTGTTATTCTTTAGTTTTTTTATCGTCTTATGTTTGTTGTGTAGTAAAGTTTTTACAAGTTTTTTCCTGTGAAGCACATTGTGTTGCATTCCATGTCTGAAATGTGCTGTACAAATAAAGCTTGATTTTATTTGTTATGCTTCTGTAGGCATGCACAAATGACAGTTTTTAGCCAAACCCACCGATTTAATTTATGATTTCTAGAATGCATTAATTATATGTGTCACGAATTCCGCAGCAGTAGGCTCCTCTCCTTGTTCAGGCGGCGTTTGGCGGTCGACGTCACCGGCTTTCTAGCCATCGCCGCTCCATTTTTCATGTATCCATTTGTTTTGTCTTGTTTCCTTCACATCTGGTTTTTATTCCCCAATCACACTGCATGTATTTATTCCTCTGTTCCCCATCATGTCTTTGTGTAAGATTGTTTGTGTTATGTATTTGTTGTTGACGCGCCAGAATGGTTTGTTTTTTCGTGGCATTTCACAAAGATGATTATTGTTAAACATATTTCTTGTGACTGTTTCGCACTTTTGCCTCAATAAAGAGTGCGCCTGTTCACAAATCTCTGCTCTCCTGCACCTGACTTCGCTACCAGTACGCACACACCTGACAATATGTCCAGACTTTTCACTGTATTTTTTTAAATGTACTATCGTGTTGAATATTAGCCGCTATCGGTAGCCAGCGTAAGTTATACCCACATACATTTATAACTGACACTTTAGTTTCCTTACATTTTGCATCATTCCATTACATCATTAGTGTACCTTTCTTTCCTCTGTCACGTCCCCTTAGTTGTTCCTGAGGATCGCGAGCTATAGTGGATCATATTAAGCTAATGTTATGGAACACAGGCCATATGTATCAGTTTAAACCTGGACCCTGGCGCATGGTTCACAACGACTGGACCTTAGTCATCCGTGATTAGTTAGGATTATTAAGGTAGATTTATAGGACTACTGTTCCACCCCTATTGTATACTTTTCTCACCTTCCAATATTTCATGGATTGAACAACTGAATATGGTAACTTTCAGAATGAATCAAACCACTGTATTTTTGATTCACCAATATATTTTGTGCATAAAGGCTCTCCAAACCTATTTTTTAAAATTCCAAATACTTTCCTAACCTTAAATCAGAATATTTTTTTTATCTACAAATTGGTGCTGAAAAAGAGAAAAATATGCATTTTTACATGGCTTTCTTTCATTGATCCCTAATATTCTGAACTATTATCTCTGTATATTATAGTGTCTGTTGAGAAAATTCCAATTAAAAGTACATCACATTTAAAGGGATGGCTTTAAATAAATGTACTGAAAACCCTTTTGAATGAGAATTTCACGAGAAAATCTGTTGGCCAGCAAGTGGGAGGGTTTTCAGCAGATGAATACAATCTATTCAGCATGCACAACGGAACCATGACTTTGTTTTTCATCATGAATCTTGCTGAGGAGGCAGCTCTGCAGAGTGGTCACTAGCTGGCACAGCCACAAAGGCATAACATTTGAATTTATTAAACATATCGCTAACCGTAACCCTAAACTCAACTCTTAGGCTATAATTTCCACACCACACGGAAACCCAATTAACACAATAAAAAAATCCCCATAACAATATGTCTGTTTAAACTGTTTTTTGCATGCGCTGCATCTCAATCCACCCCATCCACCGATATCGCCGTTCCACATCTGCGGCAG
Organism: Oncorhynchus kisutch; assembly: GCF_002021735.2. Lineage (NCBI taxonomy): Eukaryota > Metazoa > Chordata > Actinopteri > Salmoniformes > Salmonidae > Oncorhynchus > Oncorhynchus kisutch. The sequence goes on from NC_034198.2 coordinate 3,067,072, forward strand.
ACCATGAGACATCCCGAAAAGCGCTCTCGCAAAAATGTCTGTAGCATCCGAAAGGTTTGGCCTATTGAAAGATGAGACTCTCACGAACACGATGGTTCTCCGTGTTGTTCTAGGGTGCCCACAAGCCTCACAAGACTCTTCTGAAGGTCCCCAGTACCAGTTAAAAAAATGTATGGAAGTAGATATGGAGATAGTTTAGTACCTAAAATAATGGGTTAAAAAAAGGTTTCCTGATCTTTCTTATATCTCTCAGATATAGGACAGGCACTTCAGAAAAAGCTTCAATTAGATTTCTTTTTTTGGGGGGGGGCTCTGTTGTTCCATGTAGTGTGTCTGTTATTCAATGTGTTTCTATTGGCTATTAGCAGTAATGACAAATTCAATGTTTCATCCAAAATTTTCTTTATATATATTTTTTCCATACCTAAATTATCCTTGATATGACCATCGTAAAACAATTCCATATGTTAGCTTAGAACCCCCCGGCTTAGACAGGGTTTAGACTCGGGTTAACCACATTGTTAACCCTAATGCCTAGCCCAACCTTAAATTATGTCCAAAAATCACATTTAATTTTTCATACATTTTTACAATATAGCCAATTTTGACTTTGCAGCTGGGAAATACATGACAATAAACATCAACCTGCGTTATGCACCTGCATAAGGCAAATACCAATTACTGAGAAGTGCACAGGTAAGGTGTACATAGGAAAGGCCTACATTTCCTAAGTCTGAATTGCGCCCCAAAGGAAAACCAGCAAGAATTGAGACCTCACAGAAATCAGTGTGTTATATCACTTTGTAATTTAATGTGTGAACTGTTACTTTGCTTGTTTCTGGGAAAGCATGTGGCTAAATAGGCTAGAGTGTGTGCGTGTGGGTGTGTGGGTGTGCACTTGTCCCTACCTGCCTGCGAGTGTGTGTGTGTGTGTGTGTGTGTGTGTGTGTGTGTGTGTGTGTGTGTGTGTGTGTGTGTGTGTGTGTGTGTGTGTGTGTGTGTGTGTGTGTGTGTGTGTGTCTGTGTGTGTGTGTGTGTGTGTGTGTGTGTGTGTGTGTGTCTTCAGAAACAATCACAGTCACAGGAGCAGTGTTTTGTCACTCACCCGTCAGCTCCACTGAAGTAATTACCATATATGTATGTGTGGAGCAGCCCTCCAAAAGGCTGCCCTTGTTTGGCCACTCAAAACATTTGCCCAGATTTAAAAGGGGGACCTCGCGTCTTGGACATAATCAGACTGACTAGGGGCCAAACTGGTCTCAGAGGACAACACAGGTAACATAGGATCACAACGTTGAGCGTAAATATTCACAGTGTCTCGAGACATTCCTGACTGGATAATCAGCGCTTGACTTGGGTAGGAGCTCACTGGAATACCGGTATACTAAATGTTCTACTGCTTGACCTCCTGCTCCTCTTATAGAATATTAAATCAAAAGTATTGTAGAGCTCCTGCACCTAAATGTAAACAGTACCGGCAAACAAAATGAGTACCGCCAAATGTTTCAGTCCAAGTCAAGCAATGACACACAAACACACACAAATAACCCTGGCCCATGTATCAAACCAGACATTCTCTGCATGTTCAGCAGATGCCATAGACCCATCCCAGCTGTGTACCTCAGCCCCACAGGATTCGTGTCAGACCCCACTGCTTAGGGCGCTGTGTGTATGTGTTCATTCTTGCATGCGTGTATGTGTGTGCGTGCTGCAGGGAGGGGAGGTATAAGGGCCACAGGGGGCTGGCCCCAGTGTGGAGACAGAGGGGTTAGCAGATACAGACAGATAGGTGAGGTAAATGGACTCCTTAGCCAGGAGAAGATGAGAGGATTATGGATATATGCACTCTCAGCACACATCCACAGTGTCAGACCCCCCCCCCCACCCCCCTGCACACACACACACACACAGTAATGTGACTCACTGACTCACAGCATCAATTTATTAGACACACACTCAGGCTTATAAGGCCTATGCAAAGACATTGACTGAAACATGGAAATGCTGGCTTGCATATCACCTCATTAATGCAGACACTAGGTATGTTGTTCACAAATGAACACACACACAAACAAACACTCACACTCATGGAAACAGCCACACACATACACACACACAGAGAAAGAGAGCGAGAGAGAGCAGAGACAGCTTTCCTGTTAACACCTGTGTGTGAGCAGGACAGGCCGGGCACGGTGTCTCAGAGAGAGAGAGACACGGAGAAAGAGGAGCGAGAGGAGAGGGAAGGTCACCGCATGCCAGAGACAGAGTGACGATACTTAAACTGGGCTCCTTGCCTGTGACCTGGGTGTAATTACAGCACACACACACACATACATATACCCTGTAACCAGACGGTCTCTCTGTCCTCTCTTTTGAAAGGTTCTCCGGTTCTTTCTCTGTCACTTGTATGGTTTAGTACTGTCCACGGCTGTGTGGTCATTTCACTGGTCAGTTTTGACGTTGTTGTGTAGCAGTGAAAGACAGTAATATAACAGCAATGTTGTGAAAAGTATTTTCCCCCTTTCTGATTTTCTTTCATTTTTCAGTTTTTTCATACTGAATGTTATCAAATGTTCAACCAAAACCTAATATCTGGTTTTCGCCAGGCATAATAAGACCCATGTTGTCTAAAACCTAATATATGTTTTTCGCCCGGCATAATAGAACCATGTTGTTCAAAACCTAATATCTGGTTTTTGCCAGGCATAATAGGACCCATGTTGTCCGAAACCTAATATATGGTTTTCACCAGGCATAATAATACCCATGTTGTCCAAAATCTAATATCTGGTTTTCGCTAGGCATAAGAGGATCCTTGTTGTCCAAAACCTAATATCTGGTTTTCGCCAGGCATAATAGAACCCATGTTGTCCAAAACCTAATATCTGGTTTTCGCCAGGCATAAGAAAACCCATGTTGTCCAAAACCTAATATCTGGTTTTCGCCAGGCATAATAGGACCCATGTTGTCCAAAATCTAATATCTGGTTTTCACTAGGCATAATAGGATCCTTGTTGTCCCAAACCTAATATCTGGTTTTCGCCAGGCATAATAGAACCCATGTTGTCCAAAACCTAATATCTGGTTTTCGCCAGGCAAAATAGGACCCATGTTGTCCATTACGAAATATCTGTTTTTCGCAAGGCATAACAGGACCCATGTTGTCCAAAACCTAATATCTGGTTTTCGCCAGGCATAATAGAACTCATGGTTGTTCAAAACATAATATCTGGTTTTCACCAGGTATAATAGGACCCATGTTGTCCAAAACCTCAAATCTGGTTTTCGCCAGGTATAATAGGACCCATGTTGTCCAAAACCTCAAATCTGGTTTTCGCCAGGCATAATAGAACCCATGTTGTCCAAAACCTAATATCTGGTTTTCGCCAGGCATAAGAACACCCATGTTGTCCAAAAACTAATATCTGGTTTTCGCCAGGCATAATAGAACCCATGTTGTCGGAAACCTAATATCTGGTTTTCGCCAGGCATAATAGGATCCTTGTTGTCCAAAACCTAATATCTGGTTTTTGCCAGGCATAATAGGACCCATGTTGTCCAAAATCTAATATCTGGTTTTCAATAGGCATAATATGATCCTTGTTGTCCAAAACCTAATATCTGGTTTTCGCCAGGCATAATAGAACCCATGTTGTCCAAAACCTAATATCTGGTTTTCGCCAGGCATAATAGAACCCATGTTATCCAAAACCTAATATCTGGTTTTCGCCAGGCAAAATAGGACCCATGTTGTCCATTACGAAATATCTGTTTTTCGCAAGGCGTAACAGGACCCATGATGTCCAAAACCTAATATCTGGTTTTCGCCAGGCATAATAGAACTCATGGTTGTTCAAAACATAATATCTGGTTTTCACCAGGTATAATAGGACCCATGTTGTCCAAAACCTAATATCTGGTTTTCGCCAGGCATAAGAACACCCATGTTGTCCAAAAACTAATATCTGGTTTTCGCCAGGCATAATAGAACCCATGTTGTCGGAAACCTAATATCTGGTTTTCGCCAGGCATAATAGGATCCTTGTTGTCCAAAACCTAATATCTGGTTTTTGCCAGGCATAATAGGACACATGTTGTCCAAAATCTAATATCTGGTTTTCAATAGGCATAATATGATCCTTGTTGTCCAAAACCTAATATCTGGTTTTCGCCAGGCATAATAGAACCCATGTTGTCCAAAACCTAATATCTGGTTTTCGCCAGGCATAATAGAACCCATGTTATCCAAAACCTAATATCTGGTTTTCGCCAGGCAAAATAGGACCCATGTTGTCCATTACGAAATATCTGTTTTTCGCAAGGCGTAACAGGACCCATGATGTCCAAAACCTAATATCTGGTTTTCGCCAGGCATAATAGAACTCATGGTTGTTCAAAACATAATATCTGGTTTTCACCAGGTATAATAGGACCCATGTTGTCCAAAACCTCAAATCTGGTTTTCGCCAGGTATAATAGAACCCATGTTGTCCAAAACCTAATATCTGGTTTTCGCCAGGCATAAGAAAACCCATGTTGTCCAAAAACTATTATCTGGTTTTCGCCAGGCATAATAGAACCCATGTTGTCCGAAACCTAATATCTGGTTTTCGCCAGGCATAATAGGATCCTTGTTGTCCAAAACCTAATATCTGGTTTTTGCCAGGCATAATAGAACCCATGTTGTCCAAAACCTAATATCTGGTTTTTGCCAGGCATAATAGAACCAATGTTGTCCAAAACCTAATATCTGGTTTTCGCCAGGCATAATAGAACCCATGTTGTCCAAAACCTAATATCTGGTTTTCGCCAGGCAAAATAGGACTCATGTTGTCCATTACGAAATATCTGTTTTTCGCAAGGCATAACAGGACTCATGTTGTCCAAAACCTAATATCTGGTTTTCGCCAGGAATAATAGAACTCATGGTTGTTCAAAACATAATATCTGGTTTTCACCAGGTATAATAGGACCCATGTGATCCAAAACCTCAAATCTGGTTTTCGCCAGGCATAATAGAACCCATGTTGTCCAAAACCTAATATCTGGTTTTCGCCAGGCATAAGAAATCCCATGTTGTCCAAAACCTAATATCTGGTTTTCGCCAGGCATAATAGGACCCATGTTGTCCATTACGAAATATCTGTTTTTCACAAGGCATAACAGGACCAATGTTGTCCAAAACCTAATATCTGGTTTTCGCCAGGCATAAGAAAACCCATGTAGTCCAAAACTTAATATCTGGTTTTCGCCAGGCATAATAGGACCCATGTTGTCCAAAACACAATAACTGGTTTTCACCAGGCATAATAGAACCCATGGTTCTCCAAAACCCAATATCTGGTTTTCACCAGGCATAATAGGACCCATGTTGTCCAAAACCTAATATCTGTTTTTCGCCAGGCATAATAGAACCCATGTTGTCCAAAACCTAATATCTGGTTTTCACCAGGCATAATAGGACTCATGTTGTCCAAAACCAAATATCTGTTTTTCATCAGGCATAACAGGACCCATGTTGTCCAAAACCTAATATCTGGTTTTCGCCAGGCATAATAATACCCATGTTGTCCAAAACCTAATATCTGGTTTTCGCCAGGCATAATATAACCCATGTTGTCCAAAACCTAATATCTGGTTTTCGCTAGGCATAACTGGACCCATGTTGTCCAAAACCTAATATCTGGTTTTCGCCAGGCATAATAATACCCATGTTGTCCAAAACCTAATATCTGGTTTTCGCCAGGCATAATATAACCCATGTTGTCCAAAACCTAATATCTGGTTTTCGCTAGGCATAATAGGATCCTTGTTGTCCAATACCTAATATCTGGTTTTCGACAGGCATAACAGGACCCATGTTGTCCAAAACCTAATATCTGGTTTTCGCCAGGCATAATAGAACCCATGTTGTCCAAAATCTAATATCTGGTTTTCGCCAGGCATAATAGAACCCATGTTGTCCAAAACCTAATATCTGGTTTTCACTAGGCATAATTGAGCCCATGTTGTCCAAAATCTAATATCTGGTTTTCGCTAGGCATAATAGGATGCATGTTGTCCAAAATCTAATATCTGGTTTTCGCTAGGCATAATAGGATCCTTGTTGTCCAAAACCTAATATCTGGTTTTCGCCAGGCATAACAGGACCCATGTTGTCCAAAACCTAATATCTGGTTTTCGCCAGGCAAAATATGACCCATGTTGTCCATTACGAAATATCTGTTTTTCGCAAGGCATAACAGGACCCATGTTGTCCAAAACCTAATATCTGGTTTTCGCCAGGCATAATAGAACTCATGGTGTCCAAAACCTAATATCTGGTTTTCACCAGGTATAATAGGACCCATGTTGTCCAAAACTTAAAATCTGGTTTTCGCCAGGCATAATAGAACCCATGTTCTCCAAAACCTAATATCTGGTTTTCGCCAGGCATAAGAAAACCCATGTTGTCCAAAACCTAATATCTGGTTTTCGCCAGGCATAATAGAACCCATGTTGTCCGAAACCTAATATCTGGTTTTCGCCAGGCATAATAGGAACAATGTTGTCCAAAATCTAATATCTGGTTTTCGCTAGGCATAATAGGATCCTTGTGGTCCAAAACCTAATATCTGGTTTTCGCCAGGCATAATAGAACCCATGTTGTCCAAAACCTAATATCTGGTTTTCGCCAGGCATAAGAAAACCCATGTTGTCCAAAACCTAATATCTGGTTTTCGCCAGGCATAAGAAAACCCATGTTGTCCAAAACCTAATATCTGGTTTTCGCCAGGCATAATATAACCCATGTTGTCCAAAACCTAATATCTGGTTTTCGCTAGGCATAATAGGATCCTTGTTGTCCAATACCTAATATCTGGTTTTCGACAGGCATAACAGGACCCATGTTGTCCAAAACCTAATATCTGGTTTTCGCTAGGCATAACAGGACCCATGTTGTCCAAAACCTAATATCTGGTTTTCGCCAGGCATAATAATACCCATGTTGTCCAAAACCTAATATCTGGTTTTCGCCAGGCATAATATAACCCATGTTGTCCAAAACCTAATATCTGGTTTTCGCTAGGCATAATAGGATCCTTGTTGTCCAATACCTAATATCTGGTTTTCGACAGGCATAACAGGACCCATGTTGTCCAAAACCTAATATCTGGTTTTCGCCAGGCATAATAGGACCCATGTTGTCCAAAATCTAATATCTGGTTTTCACTAGGCATAATAGGATCCTTGTTGTCCCAAACCTAATATCTGGTTTTCGCCAGGCATAATAGGACCCATGTTGTCCAAAACACAATAACTGGTTTTCACCAGGCATAATAGAACCCATGGTTCTCCAAAACCCAATATCTGGTTTTCACCAGGCATAATAGGACCCATGTTGTCCAAAACCTAATATCTGTTTTTCGCCAGGCATAATAGAACCCATGTTGTCCAAAACCTAATATCTGGTTTTCACCAGGCATAATAGGACTCATGTTGTCCAAAACCAAATATCTGTTTTTCATCAGGCATAACAGGACCCATGTTGTCCAAAACCTAATATCTGGTTTTCGCCAGGCATAATAATACCCATGTTGTCCAAAACCTAATATCTGGTTTTCGCCAGGCATAATATAACCCATGTTGTCCAAAACCTAATATCTGGTTTTCGCTAGGCATAACTGGACCCATGTTGTCCAAAACCTAATAGCTGGTTTTCGCCAGGCATAATAATACCCATGTTGTCCAAAACCTAATATCTGGTTTTCGCCAGGCATAATATAACCCATGTTGTCCAAAACCTAATATCTGGTTTTCGCTAGGCATAATAGGATCCTTGTTGTCCAATACCTAATATCTGGTTTTCGACAGGCATAACAGGACCCATGTTGTCCAAAACCTAATATCTGGTTTTCGCCAGGCATAATAGAACCCATGTTGTCCAAAATCTAATATCTGGTTTTCGCCAGGCATAATAGAACCCATGTTGTCCAAAACCTAATATCTGGTTTTCACTAGGCATAATTGAGCCCATGTTGTCCAAAATCTAATATCTGGTTTTCGCTAGGCATAATAGGATGCATGTTGTCCAAAATCTAATATCTGGTTTTCGCTAGGCATAATAGGATCCTTGTTGTCCAAAACCTAATATCTGGTTTTCGCCAGGCATAACAGGACCCATGTTGTCCAAAACCTAATATCTGGTTTTCGCCAGGCAAAATATGACCCATGTTGTCCATTACGAAATATCTGTTTTTCGCAAGGCATAACAGGACCCATGTTGTCCAAAACCTAATATCTGGTTTTCGCCAGGCATAATAGAACTCATGGTGTCCAAAACCTAATATCTGGTTTTCACCAGGTATAATAGGACCCATGTTGTCCAAAACTTAAAATCTGGTTTTCGCCAGGCATAATAGAACCCATGTTCTCCAAAACCTAATATCTGGTTTTCGCCAGGCATAAGAAAACCCATGTTGTCCAAAACCTAATATCTGGTTTTCGCCAGGCATAATAGAACCCATGTTGTCCGAAACCTAATATCTGGTTTTCGCCAGGCATAATAGGAACAATGTTGTCCAAAATCTAATATCTGGTTTTCGCTAGGCATAATAGGATCCTTGTGGTCCAAAACCTAATATCTGGTTTTCGCCAGGCATAATAGAACCCATGTTGTCCAAAACCTAATATCTGGTTTTCGCCAGGCATAAGAAAACCCATGTTGTCCAAAACCTAATATCTGGTTTTCGCCAGGCATAAGAAAACCCATGTTGTCCAAAACCTAATATCTGGTTTTCGCCAGGCATAATATAACCCATGTTGTCCAAAACCTAATATCTGGTTTTCGCTAGGCATAATAGGATCCTTGTTGTCCAATACCTAATATCTGGTTTTCGACAGGCATAACAGGACCCATGTTGTCCAAAACCTAATATCTGGTTTTCGCTAGGCATAACAGGACCCATGTTGTCCAAAACCTAATATCTGGTTTTCGCCAGGCATAATAATACCCATGTTGTCCAAAACCTAATATCTGGTTTTCGCCAGGCATAATATAACCCATGTTGTCCAAAACCTAATATCTGGTTTTCGCTAGGCATAATAGGATCCTTGTTGTCCAATACCTAATATCTGGTTTTCGACAGGCATAACAGGACCCATGTTGTCCAAAACCTAATATCTGGTTTTCGCCAGGCATAATAGGACCCATGTTGTCCAAAATCTAATATCTGGTTTTCACTAGGCATAATAGGATCCTTGTTGTCCCAAACCTAATATCTGGTTTTCGCCAGGCATAATAGAACCCATGTTGTCCAAAACCTAATATCTGGTTTTCGCCAGGCAAAATAGGACCCATGTTGTCCATTACGAAATATCTGTTTTTCGCAAGGCATAACAGGACCCATGTTGTCCAAAACCTAATATCTGGTTTTCGCCAGGCATAATAGAACTCATGGTTGTTCAAAACATAATATCTGGTTTTCACCAGGTATAATAGGACCCATGTTGTCCAAAACCTCAAATCTGGTTTTCGCCAGGTATAATAGGACCCATGTTGTCCAAAACCTAAAATCTGGTTTTCGCCAGGCATAATAGAACCCATGTTGTCCAAAACCTAATATCTGGTTTTCGCCAGGCATAAGAACACCCATGTTGTCCAAAAACTAATATCTGGTTTTCGCCAGGCATAATAGAACCCATGTTGTCGGAAACCTAATATCTGGTTTTCGCCAGGCATAATAGGATCCTTGTTGTCCAAAACCTAATATCTGGTTTTTGCCAGGCATAATAGAACACATGTTTTCCAAAACCTAATATCTGGTTTTCGCCAGGCATAAGAAAACCCATGTTGTCCAAAACCTAATATCTGGTTTTTGCCAGGCATAATAGAACCCATGTTGTCCGAAACCTAATATCTGGTTTTCGCCAGGCATAATAGGACCCATGTTGTCCAAAATCTAATATCTGGTTTTCAATAGGCATAATATGATCCTTGTTGTCCAAAACCTAATATCTGGTTTTCGCCAGGCATAATAGAACCCATGTTGTCCAAAACCTAATATCTGGTTTTCGCCAGGCATAATAGAACCCATGTTATCCAAAACCTAATATCTGGTTTTCGCCAGGCAAAATAGGACCCATGTTGTCCATTACGAAATATCTGTTTTTCGCAAGGCGTAACAGGACCCATGATGTCCAAAACCTAATATCTGGTTTTCGCCAGGCATAATAGAACTCATGGTTGTTCAAAACATAATATCTGGTTTTCACCAGGTATAATAGGACCCATGTTGTCCAAAACCTCAAATCTGGTTTTCGCCAGGTATAATAGAACCCATGTTGTCCAAAACCTAATATCTGGTTTTCGCCAGGCATAAGAAAACCCATGTTGTCCAAAAACTAATATCTGGTTTTCGCCAGGCATAATAGAACCCATGTTGTCCGAAACCTAATATCTGGTTTTCGCCAGGCATAATAGGATCCTTGTTGTCCAAAACCTAATATCTGGTTTTTGCCAGGCATAATAGAACCCATGTTGTCCAAAACCTAATATCTGGTTTTCGCCAGGCATAAGAAAACCCATGTTGTCCAAAACCTAATATCTGGTTTTCGCCAGGCATAATAGAACCAATGTTGTCCAAAACCTAATATCTAGTTTTCGCCAGGCATAATAGAACCCATGTTGTCCAAAACCTAATATCTGGTTTTCGCCAGGCAAAATAGGACTCATGTTGTCCATTACGAAATATCTGTTTTTCGCAAGGCATAACAGGACTCATGTTGTCCAAAACCTAATATCTGGTTTTCGCCAGGCATAATAGAACTCATGGTTGTTCAAAACATAATATCTGGTTTTCACCAGGTATAATAGGACCCATGTGATCCAAAACCTAATATCTGGTTTTTGCCAGGCATAATAGAACCCATGTTGTCCAAAACCTAATATCTGGTTTTCGCCAGGCATAAGAAAACCCATGTTGTCCAAAACCTAATATCTGGTTTTCGCCAGGCATAATAGAACCAATGTTGTCCAAAACCTAATATCTGGTTTTCGCCAGGCATAATAGAACCCATGTTGTCCAAAACCTAATATCTGGTTTTCGCCAGGCAAAATAGGACTCATGTTGTCCATTACGAAATATCTGTTTTTCGCAAGGCATAACAGGACTCATGTTGTCCAAAACCTAATATCTGGTTTTCGCCAGGCATAATAGAACCCATGTTGTCCGAAACCTAATATCTGGTTTTCGCCAGGCATAATAGGAACAATGTTGTCCAAAATCTAATATCTGGTTTTCGCTAGGCATAATAGGATCCTTGTGGTCCAAAACCTAATATCTGGTTTTCGCCAGGCATAATAGAACCCATGTTGTCCAAAACCTAATATCTGGTTTTCGCCAGGCATAAGAAAACCCATGTTGTCCAAAACCTAATATCTGGTTTTCGCCAGGCATAAGAAAACCCATGTTGTCCAAAACCTATTATCTGGTTTTCGCCAGGCATAATATAACCCATGTTGTCCAAAACCTAATATCTGGTTTTCGCTAGGCATAATAGGATCCTTGTTGTCCAATACCTAATATCTGGTTTTCGACAGGCATAACAGGACCCATGTTGTCCAAAACCTAATATCTGGTTTTCGCTAGGCATAACAGGACCCATGTTGTCCAAAACCTAATATCTGGTTTTCGCCAGGCATAATAATACCCATGTTGTCCAAAACCTAATATCTGGTTTTCGCCAGGCATAATATAACCCATGTTGTCCAAAACCTAATATCTGGTTTTCGCTAGGCATAATAGGATCCTTGTTGTCCAATACCTAATATCTGGTTTTCGACAGGCATAACAGGACCCATGTTGTCCAAAACCTAATATCTGGTTTTCGCCAGGCATAATAGAACCCATGTTGTCCAAAATCGAATATCTGGTTTTCGCTAGGCATAATAGGATCCTTGTTGTCCAAAACCTAATATCTGGTGTTCGCCAGGCATAACAATACCCATGTTGTCCAAAACCTAATATCTGGTTTTCGCCAGTCATAATAGAACCCATGTTGTCCAAAACCTAATATCTGGTTTTCACTAGGCATAATTGAGCCCATGTTGTCCAAAATCTAATATCTGGTTTTTGCTAGGCATAATAGGATCCATGTTGTCCAAAATCTAATATCTGGTTTTCGCCAGGCATAATAGAAACCATGTTGTCCAAAACCTAATATCTGGTTTTCGCCAGGATTAATATCAAATCAAATCAAATCAAATGTATTTATATAGCCCTTCGTACATCAGCTGATATCTCAAAGTGCTGTACAGAAACCCAGCCTAAAACCCCAAACAGCAAGCAATGCAGGTGTAGAAGCACGGTGGCTAGGAAAAACTCCCTAGAGTTAATAGAACCCATGTTGTCCGAAACCTAATATCTGGTTTTCGCCAGGCAAAATACGACCCATGTTGTCCATTACGAAATATCTGTTTTTCGCAAGGCATAATAGAACCCATGTTGTCCAAAACCTAATATCTGGTTTTCGCCAGGCAAAATAGGACCGATGTTGTCCAAAACCTAATATCTGGTTTTCACAACGCATAATAGGACTCATGTTGTCCAAAACCAAATATCTGTTTTTCACCAGGCATAACAGGACCCATGTTGTACAAAACCTAATATCTGGTTTTCGCTAGGCATAATAGGATCCTTGTTGTCCAATACCTAATATCTGGTTTTCGACAGGCATAACAGGACCCATGTTGTCCAAAACCTAATATCTGGTTTTCGCCAGGCATAATAGAACCCATGTTGTCCAAAATCTAATATCTGGTTTTCGCCAGGCATAATAGAACCCATGTTGTCCAAAACCTAATATCTGGTTTTCGCCAGGCATAATAGAACCCATGTTGTCCAAAACCTAATATCTGGTTTTCACTAGGCATAATTGAGCCCATGTTGTCCAAAATCTAATATCTGGTTTTCGCTAGGCATAATAGGATCCATGTTGTCCAAAATCTAATATCTGGTTTTCGCTAGGCATAATAGGATCCTTGTTGTCCAAAACCTAATATCTGGTTTTCGCCAGGCATAATAGAACCAATGTTGTCCAAAACCTAATATCTGGTTTTCGACAGGCAAAATAGGACTCATGTTGTCCATTACGAAATATCTGTTTTTCGCAAGGCATAACAGGACCCATGTTGTCCAAAACCTAATATCTGGTTTTCGCCAGGCATAATAGAACTCATGGTTGTTCAAAACATAATATCTGGTTTTCACCAGGTATAATAGGACCCATGTTGTCCAAAACCTCAAATCTGGTTTTCGCCAGGCATAATAGAACCCATGTTGTCCAAAACCTAATATCTGGTTTTCGCTAGGCATAAGAAAACCCATGTTGTCCAAAAACTAATATCTCGTTTTCGCCAGGCATAATAGAACCCATGTTGTCCGAAACCTAATATCTGGTTTTCGCCAGGCATAATAGGATCCTTGTTGTCCAAAACCTAATATCTGGTTTTTGCCAGGCATAATAGAACCCATGCTGTCCAAAACCTAATATCTGGTTTTCGCCAGGCATAAGAAAACCCATGTTGTCCAAAACCTAATATCTGGTTTTCGCCAGGCATAATAGAACCCATGTTGTCCGAAACCTAATATCTGGTTTTTGCCAGGCATAATAGGACCCATGTTGTCCATTACGAAATATCTGTTTTTCACAAGGCATAACAGGACCAATGTTGTCCAAAACCTAATATCTGGTTTTCGCCAGGTATAAGAAAACCCATGTAGTCCAAAACCTAATATCTGGTTTTCGCCAGGCATAATAGGACCCATGTTGTCCAAAACACAATAACTGGTTTTCACCAGGCATAATAGAACCCATGGTTGTTCAAAACCCAATATCTGGTTTTCACCAGGCATAATAGGACCCATGTTGTCCAAAACCTAATATCTGTTTTTCGCCAGGCATAATAGAACCCATGTTGTCCAAAACCTAATATCTGGTTTTCGCCAGGATTAATAGAACCCATGTTGTCCGAAACCTAATATCTGGTTTTCGCCAGGCAAAATACGACCCATGTTGTCAATTACGAAATATCTGTTTTTCGCAAGGCATAATAGAACCCATGTTGTCCAAAACCTAATATCTGGTTTTCGCCAGGCAAAATAGGACCGATGTTGTCCAAAACCTAATATCTGGTTTTCACCACGCATAATAGGACTCATGTTGTCCAAAACCAAATATCTGTTTTTCACCAGGCATAACAGGACCCATGTTGTACAAAACCTAATATCTGGTTTTCGCTAGGCATAATAGGATCCTTGTTTTCCAAAACCTAATATCTGGTTTTCGCCAGGCATAATAGAACCCATGTTGTCCAAAACCTAATATCTGGTTTTCGCCAGGCATAAGAAAACCCATGTTGTCCAAAACCTAATATCTGGTTTTCGCCAGGCATAATAGAACCCATGTTGTCCGAAACCTAATATCTGGTTTTCGCCAGGCATAATAGGACCCATGTTGTACAAAATCTAATATCTGGTTTTCGCTAGGCATAATAGGATCCTTGTTGTCCAAAACCTAATATCTGGTTTTCGCCAGGCATAATAGAACCCATGTTGTCCAAAATCTAATATCTGGTTTTCGCCAGGCATAATAGAACCCATGTTGTCCAAAACCTAATATCTGGTTTTCGCCAGGCATAATAGAACCCATGTTGTCCAAAACCTAATATCTGGTTTTCGCCAGGCATAATAGAACCCATGTTGTCCAAAACCTAATATCTGGTTTTCGCCAGGCATAATATGACCCATGTTGTCCATTACACAATATCTGTTTTTTGCAAGGCATAACAGGACCCATGTTGTCCAAAACCTAATATCTGGTTTTCACCACGCATAATAGGACTCATGTTGTCCAAAACCAAATATCTGTTTTTCACCAGGCATAACAGGACCCATGTTGTCCAAAACCTAATATCTGGTTTTCGCCAGGCATAATAGAACCAATGTTGTCCAAAACCTAATATCTGGTTTTCGCCAGGCAAAATAGGACTCATGTTGTCCATTACGAAATATTTGTTTTTTGCAAGGCATGACAGGACCCATGTTGTCCAAAACCTAATATCTGGTTTTCGCCAGGCATAATAGAACTCATGGTTGTTCAAAACATAATATCTGGTTTTCACCAGGTATAATAGGACCCATGTTGTCCAAAACCTCAAATCTGGTTTTCGCCAGGCATAATAGAACCCATGTTGTCCAAAACCTAATATCTGGTTTTCGCTAGGCATAAGAAAACCCATGTTGTCCAAAAACTAATATCTGGTTTTCGCCAGGCATAATAGAACCCATGTTGTCCGAAACCTAATATCTGGTTTTCGCCAGGCATAATAGGATCCTTGTTGTCCAAAACCTAATATCTGGTTTTTGCGAGGCATAATAGAACCCATGCTGTCCAAAACCTAATATCTGGTTTTCGCCAGGCATAAGAAAACCCATGTTGTCCAAAACCTAATATCTGGTTTTCGCCAGGCATAATAGAACCCATGTTGTCCGAAACCTAATATCTGGTTTTCGTCAGGCATAATAGGACCCATGTTGTCCATTACAAAATATCTGTTTTTCACAAGGCATAACAGGACCAATGTTGTCCAAAACCTAATATCTGGTTTTCGCCAGGCATAAGAAAACCCATGTAGTCCAAAACCTAATATCTGGTTTTCGCCAGGCATAATAGGACCCATGTTGTCCGAAACCTAATATCTGGTTTTTGCCAGGCATAATAGGACCCATGTTGTCCATTACGAAATATCTGTTTTTCACAAGGCATAACAGGACCAATGTTGTCCAAAACCTAATATCTGGTTTTCGCCAGGCATAAGAAAACCCATGTTGTCCAAAACCTAATATCTGGTTTTCGCCAGGCATAATAGAACCCATGTTGTCCGAAACCTAATATCTGGTTTTTGCCAGGCATAATAGGACCCATGTTGTCCATTACGAAATATCTGTTTTTCACAAGGCATAACAGGACCAATGTTGTCCAAAACCTAATATCTGGTTTTCGCCAGGTATAAGAAAACCCATGTAGTCCAAAACCTAATATCTGGTTTTCGCCAGGCATAATAGGACCCATGTTGTCCAAAACACAATAACTGGTTTTCACCAGGCATAATAGAACCCATGGTTGTTCAAAACCCAATATCTGGTTTTCACCAGGCATAATAGGACCCATGTTGTCCAAAACCTAATATCTGTTTTTCGCCAGGCATAATAGAACCCATGTTGTCCAAAACCTAATATCTGGTTTTCGCCAGGATTAATAGAACCCATGTTGTCCGAAACCTAATATCTGGTTTTCGCCAGGCAAAATACGACCCATGTTGTCAATTACGAAATATCTGTTTTTCGCAAGGCATAATAGAACCCATGTTGTCCAAAACCTAATATCTGGTTTTCGCCAGGCAAAATAGGACCGATGTTGTCCAAAACCTAATATCTGGTTTTCACCACGCATAATAGGACTCATGTTGTCCAAAACCAAATATCTGTTTTTCACCAGGCATAACAGGACCCATGTTGTACAAAACCTAATATCTGGTTTTCGCTAGGCATAATAGGATCCTTGTTTTCCAAAACCTAATATCTGGTTTTCGCCAGGCATAATAGAACCCATGTTGTCCAAAACCTAATATCTGGTTTTCGCCAGGCATAAGAAAACCCATGTTGTCCAAAACCTAATATCTGGTTTTCGCCAGGCATAATAGAACCCATGTTGTCCGAAACCTAATATCTGGTTTTCGCCAGGCATAATAGGACCCATGTTGTACAAAATCTAATATCTGGTTTTCGCTAGGCATAATAGGATCCTTGTTGTCCAAAACCTAATATCTGGTTTTCGCCAGGCATAATAGAACCCATGTTGTCCAAAATCTAATATCTGGTTTTCGCCAGGCATAATAGAACCCATGTTGTCCAAAACCTAATATCTGGTTTTCGCCAGGCATAATAGAACCCATGTTGTCCAAAACCTAATATCTGGTTTTCGCCAGGCATAATATGACCCATGTTGTCCATTACACAATATCTGTTTTTTGCAAGGCATAACAGGACCCATGTTGTCCAAAACCTAATATCTGGTTTTCACCACGCATAATAGGACTCATGTTGTCCAAAACCAAATATCTGTTTTTCACCAGGCATAACAGGACCCATGTTGTCCAAAACCTAATATCTGGTTTTCGCCAGGCATAATAGAACCAATGTTGTCCAAAACCTAATATCTGGTTTTCGCCAGGCAAAATAGGACTCATGTTGTCCATTACGAAATATTTGTTTTTTGCAAGGCATGACAGGACCCATGTTGTCCAAAACCTAATATCTGGTTTTCGCCAGGCATAATAGAACTCATGGTTGTTCAAAACATAATATCTGGTTTTCACCAGGTATAATAGGACCCATGTTGTCCAAAACCTCAAATCTGGTTTTCGCCAGGCATAATAGAACCCATGTTGTCCAAAACCTAATATCTGGTTTTCGCTAGGCATAAGAAAACCCATGTTGTCCAAAAACTAATATCTGGTTTTCGCCAGGCATAATAGAACCCATGTTGTCCGAAACCTAATATCTGGTTTTCGCCAGGCATAATAGGATCCTTGTTGTCCAAAACCTAATATCTGGTTTTTGCGAGGCATAATAGAACCCATGCTGTCCAAAACCTAATATCTGGTTTTCGCCAGGCATAAGAAAACCCATGTTGTCCAAAACCTAATATCTGGTTTTCGCCAGGCATAATAGAACCCATGTTGTCCGAAACCTAATATCTGGTTTTCGTCAGGCATAATAGGACCCATGTTGTCCATTACGAAATATCTGTTTTTCACAAGGCATAACAGGACCAATGTTGTCCAAAACCTAATATCTGGTTTTCGCCAGGCATAAGAAAACCCATGTAGTCCAAAACCTAATATCTGGTTTTCGCCAGGCATAATAGGACCCATGTTGTCCAAAACACAATAACTGGTTTTCACCAGGCATAATAGAACCCATGGTTGTCCAAAACCCAATATCTGGTTTTCACCAGGCATAATAGGACCCATGTTGTCCAAAACCTAATATCTGTTTTTCGCCAGGCATAATAGAACCCATGTTGTCCAAAACCTAATATCTGGTTTTCAACCCGCATAATAGGACTCATGTTGTCCAAAACCAAATATCTGTTTTTCATCAGGCATAATAGGACCCATGTTGTCCAAAACCTAATATCTGGTTTTTGCCAGGCATAAGAAAACCCATGTTGTCCAAAACCTAATATCTGGTTTTCGCCAGGCATAATAGAACCCATGTTGTCCGAAACCTAATATCTGGTTTTCACCAGGCATAATAGGACCCATGTTGTCCATTACGAAATATCTGTTTTTCACAAGGCATAACAGGACCAATGTTGTCCAAAACCTAATATCTGGTTTTCGCCAGGCATAAGTAAACCCATGTGGTCCAAAACCTAATATCTGGTTTTCGCCAGGCATAATAGGACCCATGGTTGTCCAAAACCCAATATCTGGTTTTCACCAGGCATAATAGGACCCATGTTGTCCAAAACCTAATATCTGTTTTTCGCCAGGCATAATAGAACCCATGTTGTCCAAAACCTAATATCTGGTTTTCACCACGCATAATAGGACTCATGTTGTCCAAAACCAAATATCTGTTTTTCATCAGGCATAACAGGACCCATGTTGTCCAAAACCTAATATCTGGTTTTCGCCAGGCATAATAATATCCATGTAGTCCAAAACCTAATATCTGGATTTCGCCAGGCATAATATAACCCATGTTGTCCAAAACCTAATATCTGGTTTTCGCTAGGCATAATAGGATCCTTGTTGTCCAATACCTAATATCTGGTTTTCGACAGGCATAACAGGACCCATGTTGTCCAAAACCTAATATCTGGTTTTCGCTAGGCATAATAGGATCCTTGTTGTCCAATACCTAATATCTGGTTTTCGACAGGCATAACAGGACCCATGTTGTCCAAAATCTAATATCTGGTTTTCGCTAGGCATAATAGGATCCATGTTGTCCAAAACCTAATATCTGGTTTTCGCCAGGCATAATAGAACTCATGGTTGTTCAAAACATAATATCTGGTTTTCACCAGGTATAATAGGACCCATGTTGTCCAAAACCTCAAATCTGGTTTTCGCCAGGCATAATAGAACCCATGTTGTCCAAAACCTAACATCTGGTTTTCGCTAGGCATAAGAAAACCCATGTTGTCCAAAAACTAATATCTGGTTTTCGCCAGGCATAATAGAACCCATGTTGTCCGAAACCTAATATCTGGTTTTCGCCAGGCAAAATACGACCCATGTTGTCAATTACGAAATATCTGTTTTTCGCAAGGCATAATAGAACCCATGTTGTCCAAAACCTAATATCTGGTTTTCGCCAGGCAAAATAGGACCGATGTTGCCCAAAACCTAATATCTGGTTTTCACCACGCATAATAGGACTCATGTTGTCCAAAACCAAATATCTGTTTTTCACCAGGCATAACAGGACCCATGTTGTACAAAACCTAATATCTGGTTTTCGCTAGGCATAATAGGATCCTTGTTTTCCAAAACCTAATATCTGGTTTTCGCCAGGCATAATAGAACCCATGTTGTCCAAAACCTAATATCTGGTTTTCGCCAGGCATAAGAAAACCCATGTTGTCCAAAACCTAATATCTGGTTTTCGCCAGGCATAATAGAACCCATGTTGTCCGAAACCTAATATCTGGTTTTCGCCAGGCATAATAGGACCCATGTTGTACAAAATCTAATATCTGGTTTTCGCTAGGCATAATAGGATCCTTGTTGTCCAAAACCTAATATCTGGTTTTCGCCAGGCATAATAGAACCCATGCTGTCCAAAACCTAATATCTGGTTTTCGCCAGGCATAAGAAAACCCATGTTGTCCAAAACCTAATATCTGGTTTTCGCCAGGCATAATAGAACCCATGTTGTCCGAAACCTAATATCTGGTTTTCGCCAGGCATAATAGGACCCATGTTGTCCATTACGAAATATCTGTTTTTCACAAGGCATAACAGGACCAATGTTGTCCAAAACCTAATATCTGGTTTTCGCCAGGCATAAGTAAACCCATGTGGTCCAAAACCTAATATCTGGTTTTCGCCAGGCATAATAGGACCCATGGTTGTCCAAAACCCAATATCTGGTTTTCACCAGGCATAATAGGACCCATGTTGTCCAAAACCTAATATCTGTTTTTCGCCAGGCATAATAGAACCCATGTTGTCCAAAACCTAATATCTGGTTTTCACCACGCATAATAGGACTCATGTTGTCCAAAACCAAATATCTGTTTTTCATCAGGCATAACAGGACCCATGTTGTCCAAAACCTAATATCTGGTTTTCGCCAGGCATAATAATATCCATGTAGTCCAAAACCTAATATCTGGATTTCGCCAGGCATAATATAACCCATGTTGTCCAAAACCTAATATCTGGTTTTCGCTAGGCATAATAGGATCCTTGTTGTCCAATACCTAATATCTGGTTTTCGACAGGCATAACAGGACCCATGTTGTCCAAAACCTAATATCTGGTTTTCGCCAGGCATAATAGAACCCATGTTGTCCAAAATCTAATATCTGGTTTTCGCTAGGCATAATAGGATCCATGTTGTCCAAAACCTAATATCTGGTTTTCGCCAGGCATAATAGAACTCATGGTTGTTCAAAACATAATATCTGGTTTTCACCAGGTATAATAGGACCCATGTTGTCCAAAACCTCAAATCTGGTTTTCGCCAGGCATAATAGAACCCATGTTGTCCAAAACCTAATATCTGGTTTTCGCTAGGCATAAGAAAACCCATGTTGTCCAAAAACTAATATCTGTTTTTCGCCAGGCATAATAGAACCCATGTTGTCCGAAACCTAATATCTGGTTTTCGCCAGGCAAAATACGACCCATGTTGTCAATTACGAAATATCTGTTTTTCGCAAGGCATAATAGAACCCATGTTGTCCAAAACCTAATATCTGGTTTTCGCCAGGCAAAATAGGACCGATGTTGTCCAAAACCTAATATCTGGTTTTCACCACGCATAATAGGACTCATGTTGTCCAAAACCAAATATCTGTTTTTCACCAGGCATAACAGGACCCATGTTGTCCAAAAACTAATATCTGTTTTTCGCCAGGCATAATAGAACCCATGTTGTCCGAAACCTAATATCTGGTTTTCGCCAGGCAAAATACGACCCATGTTGTCAATTACGAAATATCTGGTTTTCGCTAGGCATAAGAAAACCCATGTTGTCCAAAAACTAATATCTGGTTTTCGCCAGGCATAATAGAACCCATGTTGTCCAAAACCTAATATCTGGTTTTCGCCAGGCAAAATAGGACCGATGTTGCCCAAAACCTAATATCTGGTTTTCACCACGCATAATAGGACTCATGTTGTCCAAAACCAAATATCTGTTTTTCACCAGGCATAACAGGACCCATGTTGTACAAAACCTAATATCTGGTTTTCGCTAGGCATAATAGGATCCTTGTTTTCCAAAACCTAATATCTGGTTTTCGCCAGGCATAATAGAACCCATGTTGTCCAAAACCTAATATCTGGTTTTCGCCAGGCATAAGAAAACCCATGTTGTCCAAAACCTAATATCTGGTTTTCGCCAGGCATAATAGAACCCATGTTGTCCGAAACCTAATATCTGGTTTTCGCCAGGCATAATAGGACCCATGTTGTACAAAATCTAATATCTGGTTTTCGCTAGGCATAATAGGATCCTTGTTGTCCAAAACCTAATATCTGGTTTTCGCCAGGCATAATAGAACCCATGCTGTCCAAAACCTAATATCTGGTTTTCGCCAGGCATAAGAAAACCCATGTTGTCCAAAACCTAATATCTGGTTTTCGCCAGGCATAATAGAACCCATGTTGTCCGAAACCTAATATCTGGTTTTCGCCAGGCATAATAGGACCCATGTTGTCCATTACGAAATATCTGTTTTTCACAAGGCATAACAGGACCAATGTTGTCCAAAACCTAATATCTGGTTTTCGCCAGGCATAAGTAAACCCATGTGGTCCAAAACCTAATATCTGGTTTTCGCCAGGCATAATAGGACCCATGGTTGTCCAAAACCCAATATCTGGTTTTCACCAGGCATAATAGGACCCATGTTGTCCAAAACCTAATATCTGTTTTTCGCCAGGCATAATAGAACCCATGTTGTCCAAAACCTAATATCTGGTTTTCACCACGCATAATAGGACTCATGTTGTCCAAAACCAAATATCTGTTTTTCATCAGGCATAACAGGACCCATGTTGTCCAAAACCTAATATCTGGTTTTCGCCAGGCATAATAATATCCATGTAGTCCAAAACCTAATATCTGGATTTCGCCAGGCATAATATAACCCATGTTGTCCAAAATCTAATATCTGGTTTTCGCTAGGCATAATAGGATCCATGTTGTCCAAAACCTAATATCTGGTTTTCGCCAGGCATAATAGAACTCATGGTTGTTCAAAACATAATATCTGGTTTTCACCAGGTATAATAGGACCCATGTTGTCCAAAACCTCAAATCTGGTTTTCGCCAGGCATAATAGAACCCATGTTGTCCAAAACCTAATATCTGGTTTTCGCTAGGCATAAGAAAACCCATGTTGTCCAAAAACTAATATCTGTTTTTCGCCAGGCATAATAGAACCCATGTTGTCCGAAACCTAATATCTGGTTTTCGCCAGGCAAAATACGACCCATGTTGTCAATTACGAAATATCTGTTTTTCGCAAGGCATAATAGAACCCATGTTGTCCAAAACCTAATATCTGGTTTTCGCCAGGCAAAATAGGACCGATGTTGTCCAAAACCTAATATCTGGTTTTCACCACGCATAATAGGACTCATGTTGTCCAAAACCAAATATCTGTTTTTCACCAGGCATAACAGGACCCATGTTGTCCAAAAACTAATATCTGTTTTTCGCCAGGCATAATAGAACCCATGTTGTCCGAAACCTAATATCTGGTTTTCGCCAGGCAAAATACGACCCATGTTGTCAATTACGAAATATCTGGTTTTCGCTAGGCATAAGAAAACCCATGTTGTCCAAAAACTAATATCTGGTTTTCGCCAGGCATAATAGAACCCATGTTGTCCAAAACCTAATATCTGGTTTTCGCCAGGCAAAATAGGACCGATGTTGCCCAAAACCTAATATCTGGTTTTCACCACGCATAATAGGACTCATGTTGTCCAAAACCAAATATCTGTTTTTCACCAGGCATAACAGGACCCATGTTGTACAAAACCTAATATCTGGTTTTCGCTAGGCATAATAGGATCCTTGTTTTCCAAAACCTAATATCTGGTTTTCGCCAGGCATAATAGAACCCATGTTGTCCAAAACCTAATATCTGGTTTTCGCCAGGCATAAGAAAACCCATGTTGTCCAAAACCTAATATCTGGTTTTCGCCAGGCATAATAGAACCCATGTTGTCCGAAACCTAATATCTGGTTTTCGCCAGGCATAATAGGACCCATGTTGTACAAAATCTAATATCTGGTTTTCGCTAGGCATAATAGGATCCTTGTTGTCCAAAACCTAATATCTGGTTTTCGCCAGGCATAATAGAACCCATGCTGTCCAAAACCTAATATCTGGTTTTCGCCAGGCATAAGAAAACCCATGTTGTCCAAAACCTAATATCTGGTTTTCGCCAGGCATAATAGAACCCATGTTGTCCGAAACCTAATATCTGGTTTTCGCCAGGCATAATAGGACCCATGTTGTCCATTACGAAATATCTGTTTTTCACAAGGCATAACAGGACCAATGTTGTCCAAAACCTAATATCTGGTTTTCGCCAGGCATAAGTAAACCCATGTGGTCCAAAACCTAATATCTGGTTTTCGCCAGGCATAATAGGACCCATGGTTGTCCAAAACCCAATATCTGGTTTTCACCAGGCATAATAGGACCCATGTTGTCCAAAACCTAATATCTGTTTTTCGCCAGGCATAATAGAACCCATGTTGTCCAAAACCTAATATCTGGTTTTCACCACGCATAATAGGACTCATGTTGTCCAAAACCAAATATCTGTTTTTCATCAGGCATAACAGGACCCATGTTGTCCAAAACCTAATATCTGGTTTTCGCCAGGCATAATAATATCCATGTAGTCCAAAACCTAATATCTGGATTTCGCCAGGCATAATATAACCCATGTTGTCCAAAACCTAATATCTGGTTTTCGCTAGGCATAATAGGATCCTTGTTGTCCAATACCTAATATCTGGTTTTCGACAGGCATAACAGGACCCATGTTGTCCAAAACCTAATATCTGGTTTTCGCCAGGCATAATAGAACCCATGTTGTCCAAAATCTAATATCTGGTTTTCGCTAGGCATAATAGGATCCATGTTGTCCAAAACCTAATATCTGGTTTTCGCCAGGCATAATAGAACTCATGGTTGTTCAAAACATAATATCTGGTTTTCACCAGGTATAATAGGACCCATGTTGTCCAAAACCTCAAATCTGGTTTTCGCCAGGCATAATAGAACCCATGTTGTCCAAAACCTAATATCTGGTTTTCGCTAGGCATAAGAAAACCCATGTTGTCCAAAAACTAATATCTGTTTTTCGCCAGGCATAATAGAACCCATGTTGTCCGAAACCTAATATCTGGTTTTCGCCAGGCAAAATACGACCCATGTTGTCAATTACGAAATATCTGTTTTTCGCAAGGCATAATAGAACCCATGTTGTCCAAAACCTAATATCTGGTTTTCGCCAGGCAAAATAGGACCGATGTTGTCCAAAACCTAATATCTGGTTTTCACCACGCATAATAGGACTCATGTTGTCCAAAACCAAATATCTGTTTTTCACCAGGCATAACAGGACCCATGTTGTACAAAACCTAATATCTGGTTTTCGCTAGGCATAATAGGATCCTTGTTTTCCAAAACCTAATATCTGGTTTTCGCCAGGCATAATAGAACCCATGTTGTCCAAAACCTAATATCTGGTTTTCGCCAGGCATAAGAAAACCCATGTTGTCCAAAACCTAATATCTGGTTTTCGCCAGGCATAATAGAACCCATGTTGTCCGAAACCTAATATCTGGTTTTCGCCAGGCATAATAGGACCCATGTTGTACAAAATCTAATATCTGGTTTTCGCTAGGCATAATAGGATCCTTGTTGTCCAAAACCTAATATCTGGTTTTCGCCAGGCATAATAGAACCCATGTTGTCCAAAATCTAATATCTGGTTTTCGCCAGGCATAATAGAACCCATGTTGTCCAAAACCTAATATCTGTTTTTCGCCAGGCATAATAGAACCCATGTTGTCCAAAACCTAATATCTGGTTTTCGCCAGGCATAATAGAACCCATGTCGTCCGAAACCTAATATCTGGTTTTCGCCAGGCATAATATGACCCATGTTGTCCATTACACAATATCTGTTTTTTGCAAGGCATAACAGGACCCATGTTGTCCAAAACCTAATATCTGGTTTTCACCACGCATAATAGGACTCATGTTGTCCAAAACCAAATATCTGTTTTTCACCAGGCATAACAGGACCCATGTTGTCCAAAACCTAATATCTGGTTTTCGCCAGGCATAATAGAACCAATGTTGTCCAAAACCTAATATCTGGTTTTCGCCAGGCAAAATAGGACTCATGTTGTCCATTACGAAATATCTGTTTTTTGCAAGGCATGACAGGACCCATGTTGTCCAAAACCTAATATCTGGTTTTCACCAGGCATAATAGAACTCATGGTTGTTCAAAACATAATATCTGGTTTTCACCAGGTATAATAGGACCCATGTTGTCCAAAACCTCAAATCTGGTTTTCGCCAGGCATAATAGAACCCATGTTGTCCAAAACCTAATATCTGGTTTTCGCTAGGCATAAGAAAACCCATGTTGTCCAAAAACTGATATCTGGTTTTCGCCAGGCATAATAGAACCCATGTTGTCCGAAACCTAATATCTGGTTTTCGCCAGGCATAATAGGATCCTTGTTGTCCAAAACCTAATATCTGGTTTTTGCGAGGCATAATAGAACCCATGCTGTCCAAAACCTAATATCTGGTTTTCGCCAGGCATAAGAAAACCCATGTTGTGCAAAACCTAATATCTGGTTTTCGCCAGGCATAATAGAACCCATGTTGTCCGAAACCTAATATCTGGTTTTCGTCAGGCATAATAGGACCCATGTTGTCCATTACGAAATATCTGTTTTTCACAAGGCATAACAGGACCAATGTTGTCCAAAACCTAATATCTGGTTTTCGCCAGGCATAAGAAAACCCATGTAGTCCAAAACCTAATATCTGGTTTTCGCCAGGCATAATAGGACCCATGTTGTCCAAAACACAATAACTGGTTTTCACCAGGCATAATAGAACCCATGGTTGTCCAAAACCCAATATCTGGTTTTCACCAGGCATAATAGGACCCATGTTGTCCAAAACCTAATATCTGTTTTTCGCCAGGCATAATAGAACCCATGTTGTCCAAAACCTAATATCTGGTTTTCAACCCGCATAATAGGACTCATGTTGTCCAAAACCAAATATCTGTTTTTCATCAGGCATAATAGGACCCATGTTGTCCAAAACCTAATATCTGGTTTTTGCTAGGCATAATAGAACCCATGCTGTCCAAAACCTAATATCTGGTTTTCGCCAGGCATAAGAAAACCCATGTTGTCCAAAACCTAATATCTGGTTTTCGCCAGGCATAATAGAACCCATGTTGTCCGAAACCTAATATCTGGTTTTCGCCAGGCTTAATAGGACCCATGTTGTCCATTACGAAATATCTGTTTTTCACAAGGCATAACAGGACCAATGTTGTCCAAAACCTAATATCTGGTTTTCGCCAGGCATAATAGAACCCATGTTGTCCAAAACCTAATATCTGGATTTCACCACGCATAATAGGACTCATGTTGTCCAAAACCAAATATCTGTTTTTCATCAGGCATAACAGGACCCATGTTGTCCAAAACCTAATATCTGGTTTTCGCCAGGCATAATAATACCCATGTTGTCCAAAACCTAATATCTGGTTTTCGCCAGGCATAATATAACCCATGTTGTCCAAAACCTAATATCTGGTTTTCGCTAGGCTTAACAGGACACATGTTGTCCAAAACCTAATATCTGGTTTTCGCCAGGCATAATAATATCCATGTTGTCCAAAACCTAATATCTGGATTTCGCCAGGCATAATATAACCCATGTTGTCCAAAACCTAATATCTGGTTTTCGCTAGGCATAATAGGATCCTTGTTGTCCAATACCTAATATCTGGTTTTCGACAGGCATAACAGGACCCATGTTGTCCAAAACCTAATATCTGGTTTTCGCCAGGCATAATAGAACCCATGTTGTCCAAAATCTAATATCTGGTTTTCGCTAGGCATAATAGGATCCATGTTATCCAAAACCTAATATCTGGTTTTCGCCAGGCATAATAGAACTCATGGTTGTTCAAAACATAATATCTGGTTTTCACCAGGTATAATAGGACCCATGTTGTCCAAAACCTCAAATCTGGTTTTCGCCAGGCATAATAGAACCCATGTTCTCCAAAACCTAATATCTGGTTTTCGCTAGGCATAAGAAAACCCATGTTGTCCAAAAACGAATATCTGGTTTTCGCCAGGCATAATAGAACCCATGTTGTCCGAAACCTAATATCTGGTTTTCGCCAGGCATAATAGGATCCTTGTTGTCCAAAACCTAATATCTGGTTTTTGCCAGGCATAATAGAACCCATGCTGTCCAAAACCTAATATCTGGTTTTCGCCAGGCATAAGAAAACCCATGTTGTCCAAAACCTAATATCTGGTTTTCGCCAGGCATAATAGAACCCATGTTGTCCGAAACCTAATATCTGGTTTTCGCCAGGCATAATAGGACCCATGTTGTCCATTACGAAATATCTGTTTTTCACAAGGCATAACAGGACCAATGTTGTCCAAAACCTAATATCTGGTTTTCGCCAGGCATAATAATACCCATGTTGTCCAAAACCTAATATCTGGTTTTCGCCAGGCATAATATAACCCATGTTGTCCAAAACCTCATATCTGGTTTTCGCTAGGCATAACAGGACCCATGTTGTCCAAAACCTAATATCTGGTTTTCGCCAGGCATAATAATACCCATGTTGTCCAAAACCTAATATCTGGATTTCGCCAGGCATAATATAACCCATGTTGTCCAAAACCTAATATCTGGTTTTCGCTAGGCATAATAGGATCCTTGTTGTCCAATACCTAATATCTGGTTTTCGACAGGCATAACAGGACCCATGTTGTCCAAAACCTAATATCTGGTTTTCGCCAGGCATAATAGAACCCATGTTGTCCAAAATCTAATATCTGGTTTTCGCTAGGCATAATAGGATCCTTGTTGTCCAAAACCTAATATCTGGTGTTCACCAGGCATAATAATACCCATGTTGTCCAAAACCTAATATCTGGTTTTCGCCAGGCATAATAGAACCCATGTTGTCCAAAACCTAATATCTGGTTTTCACTAGGCATAATTGAGCCCATGTTGTCCAAAATCTAATATCTGGTTTTCGCTAGGCATAATAGGATCCTTGTTGTCCAAAACCTAATATCTGGTTTTCGCCAGGCATAACAGGACCCATGTTGTCCAAAACCTAATATCTGGTTTTCACCAGGCATAATAGGACCCATGTTGTCCAAAACCTAATATCTGGTTTTCGCCAGGCATAATAGAACCCATGTTGCCCAAAACCTAATATCTGGTTTTCGCCAGGCATAAGAAAACCCATGTTGTCCAAAACCTAATATCTGGTTTTCGCCAGGCATAATAGAACCCATGTTGTCCAAAACCTAATATCTGGTTTTCGCCAGGCAAAATATGACCCATGTTGTCCATTACGAAATATCTGTTTTTCGCAAGGCATAACAGGACCCATGTTGTCCAAAACCTAATATCTGGTTTTCGCCAGGCATAATAGAACTCATGGTTGTTCAAAACACAATATCTGGTTTTAACCAGGTATAATAGGACCCGTTGTCCAAAACTTAAAATCTGGTTTTCGCCAGGCATAATAGAACCCATGTTCTCCAAAACCTAATATCTGGTTTTCGCCAGGCATAATAGAACCCATGTTGTCCGAAACCTAATATCTGGTTTTCGCCAGGCATATAGGACCCATGTTGTCCAAAATCTAATATCTTGTTTTCGCTAGGCATAATAGGATCCTTGTTGTCCAAAACCTAATATCTGGTTTTCGCCAGGCATAATAGAACCCATGTTGTCCAAAACCTAATATCTGGTTTTCGCCAGGCATAAGAAAACCCATGTTGTCCAAAACCTAATATCTGGTTTTCGCCAGGCATACGAAAACCCATGTTGTCCAAAACCTAATATCTGGTTTTCGCCAGGCATAATAGAACCCATGTTGTCCGAAACCTAATATCTGGTTTTCGCCAGGCAAAATACGACCCATGTTGTCCATTACGAAATATCTGTTTTTCGCAAGGCATAATAGAACCCATGTTGTCCAAAACCTAATATCTGGTTTTCGCCAGGCAAAATAGGACCCATGTTGTCCAAAACCAAATATCTGTTTTTCACCAGGCATAACAGGACCCATGTTGTACAAAACCTAATATCTGGTTTTCGCTAGGCATAATAGGATCCTTGTTTTCCAAAACCTAATATCTGGTTTTCGCCAGGCATAATAGAACCCATGTTGTCCAAAACCTAATATCTGGTTTTCGCCAGGCAAAATAGGACCCATGTTGTCCAAAACCAAATATCTGTTTTTCACCAGGCATAACAGGACCCATGTTGTACAAAACCTAATATCTGGTTTTCGCTAGGCATAATAGGATCCTTGTTTTCCAAAACCTAATATCTGGTTTTCGCCAGGCATAATAGAACCCATGTTGTCCAAAACCTAATATCTGGTTTTCGCCAGGCATAATATAACCCATGTTGTCCAAAACCTAACATCTGGTTTTCGCTAGGCATAACAGGACCCATGTTGTCCAAAACCTAATATCTGGTTTTCGCCAGGCATAATAATACCCATGTTGTCCAAAACCTAATATCTGGTTTTCGCTAGGCATAATAGGATCCTTGTTGTCCAATACCTAATATCTGGTTTTCGACAGGCATAACAGGACCCATGTTGTCCAAAACCTAATATCTGGTTTTCGCCAGGCATAATAGAACCCATGTTGTCCAAAATCTAATATCTGGTTTTCGCTAGGCATAATAGGATCCTTGTTGTCCAAAACCTAATATCTGGTGTTCGCCAGGCATAATAATACCCATGTTGTCCAAAACCTAATATCTGGTTTTCGCCAGGCATAATAGAACCCATGTTGTCCAAAACCTAATATCTGGTTTTCACTAGGCATAATTGAGCCCATGTTGTCCAAAATCTAATATCTGGTTTTCGCTAGGCATAATAGGATCCATGTTGTCCAAAACCTAATATCTGGTTTTCGCCAGGCATAATAGAACCCATGTTGTCCAAAACCAAATATCTGTTTTTCACCAGGCATAACAGGACCCATGTTTTCCAAAACCTAATATCTGGTTTTCGCCAGGCATAATAATACCCATGTTGTCCAAAACCTAATATCTGGTTTTCGCCAGGCATAATAGAACCCATGTTGTCCAAAATCTAGTATCTGGTTTTCGCTAGGCATAATAGGATCCTTGTTGTCCAAAACCTAATATCTGGTTTTCGCCAGGCATAACAGGACCCATGTTGTCCAAAACCTAATATCTGGTTTTCACCAGGCATAATAGGACCCATGTTGTCCAAAACCTAATATCTGGTTTTCGCCAGGCATAAGAAAACCCATGTTGTCCAAAACCTAATATCTGGTTTTCGCCAGGCATAATAGGACCCATGTTGTCCAAAACAAAATATCTGTTTTTCGCAAGGCATAATAGGACCCATGTTTTCCAAAACCTAATATCTGGTTTTCGCCAGGCATAATAGAACCCATGTTGTCCAAAACCTAATATCTGGTTTTCACAAGGCATAAGAAAACCCATGTTGTCCAAAACCTAATATCTGGTTTTCGCCAGGCATAATAGGACCCATGTTGTTCAAAACCTAATATCTGGTTTTCGGCAGGCATAATAGAACCCATGTTGTCCAAAACGTAATATCTGGTTTTCACAAGGCATTAGAAAACCCATGTTGTCCAAAACCTAATATCTGGTTTTCGCAAGGCATAACAGGACCCATGTTGTCCATGTCACGAACCTTGCCGAAGACGGTGCCTCTTCCTGTTCGGGCGGTGCTCGGCAGTCGGCCTATTAGCTGCCATCGATTTCCTATCCGTTTGTTTTTGGTTATTGGGTAATTGGGTACACCTGTTTTGTATTAAGGTTTGTTTTTTAGGGTATTTAAGGGCACTAGGCCCGCTGGGTATTTGTGCGGGCTTGTTTGTGTTACTCTGTGTTTGATGGTGTTAGTTATTCGTACATTTATTCTCCGGACTATTTTGTCCTGTTGTTTGGACCGGCAACCTATTATATGCCTTGTGTGTTGGCGTGACTGTTTTGTTGCACTGGGGAATAAATTTGAAGGAAAGACTGAACCCTGCTCTCTGCGCCTGATTCCACCCACCACCACTCCTAGTTGATCGTAACAGAAGCCCGCACCACTGAAATGGAATCAGCAGGAGCAGCGACCACCCCTCTCCCCACTATGGAGGAGCGCGTTCACCACCACACAGCGATCCTCCATCGGATTGGTACCGCGATGGACCAGATGATGGAGAGGATGGAACAATGTGAGAGGAGTGGCCTACCGACGTCTACCCCAGCTCCCCCACTGCCAACATCACCTACTCCACCTACGTCATCCTCTGGGTCCGGCGCACTGCGTCTCTCCCCCCCGAGGGAGTACGATGGAGCGGCGGCTGGGTGCCAGGGATTTTTGCTCCAGCTAGAGCTCTACTTGGCTACCGTGCGTCCGGCTCCCTCGGGTGAGGAGAGTGTGAGCCTCCTCGTCTCCTGTTTAACGGGCAGGGCCCTGGACTGGGCTAACGCGGTCTGGAACAGTCCAGACTCGGCTCGGGACAACTACCTGGAGTTCACCCGCCGTTTCCGAGCTGTGTTCGATCATCCACCAGAGGGTAAAGCGGCGGGTGAGCGACTGTTCCACCTCAGACAGGAGACGAGGAGCGCACAGGACTTCGCGTTGGAGTTTAGGACCCTAGCTGCTGGTGCTGGGTGGAATGACAGGGCCCTGATGGACCATTACCGGTGTAGTCTCCGGGAGGACGTCCGCCGGGAGCTAGCTTGCAGGGACACAACTCTCTCCCTGGATGAACTAATAGACATGTCTATTCGATTGGACAACCTGCTAGCTGCCCGCGGGCGTTCAGAAGGGGTCCTATTAATTCCACCTTCCAGCTCTCCCACTCCCACTCCGATGGAGTTGGGAGGAGCTGCATCTAGGGGGATCAGAGGGGGCTCCTCCTGCTCCTATTGTGGACGGAGAGGACACACTTCGGACCGGTGTTGGAGGAGGAGTCCCTCTGGGAGTCGAGAGGGTCGGCGGAACACTCCTCGGCCACCCCAGGTGAGTAAGCACCAAACTCACCCAGAGCTCCCTGTTGGTCACATGTTTCTGTTAATTTTTTTTCCTGCGTTTTCCCTCTCTCTTCAGCATAAGGCGCTAGTCGATTCAGGCGCAGCTGGGAGTTTTATGGATCGTGGACTCGCCCGTAAATTGGGTATTCCGTTAGTACAGATAGACCCACCTGTCCCCGTGCACTCCTTAGATAGCCGACCGTTAGGGTCAGGGTTGGTCAGGGAGGCCACGATTCCGCTGGACATGGTAACGCAGGGGAATCATAGGGAGAGGATCAGTTTCTACCTTATTGATTCACCTGGGTTTCCAGTGGTGTTGGGGGTTCCCTGGCTGGCTATTCACAATCCCCTTATTTCCTGGAAACAGGGGGCTCTTAAGGGGTGGTCAGACGAGTGTTCAGAGAGGTGCATAGGAGTTTCCATCGGTGCCACGACGGTGGAGAGTCCAGACCAGGTTTCCACCGTGCGCATTCCCCCAGAATATGCCGATTTGGCTATCGCTTTTAGTAAGAAGAGGGCGACCAAATTACCACCTCATCGACGGTGGGATTGCGTGATAAACCTCCAGGAGAACGCTGCACTTCCCCGGAGTCATGTGTACCCGCTGTCACAGGAGGAGACGGTGGCTATGGAAACATATGTCACGGAAGCTCTGAGACAGGGGTACATTCGGCCCTCCATGTCACCCGTCTCCTCAAGTTTCTTTTTTGTGAGGAAAAAGGAGGGAGGTCTGCGTCCGTGCATTGATTATCGAGGTCTCAATTCGTTCACAGTGGGTTTTAGTTATCCGCTACCTCTCATCGCTACGGCGGTGGAATCATTCCACGGAGCGCGTTTCTTCACAAAACTAGACCTCAGGAGCGCGTATAATCTGGTGCGTATTCGGGGAGGAGACGAGTGGAAAACAGCGTTTAGTACCACGTCAGGCCACTATGAGTACCTCGTCATGCCGTATGGGTTGATGAATGCTCCAGCCGTCTTCCAATCCTTTGTAGATGAGATTCTCAGGGACTTGCACGGGCAGGGTGTGGTAGTGTATATTGATGACATCTTGATTTATTCTGCCACACGCACCGCACATGTTTCCCTGGTGCGCAGGGTTCTTGGGCGACTGCTGGAGCATGACCTATACGTCAAGGCTGAGAAATGTGTGTTCTCCAAACCAGCCGTTTCCTTCCTGGGTTATCGCATTTCCAGCTCGGGGATGATGATGGAGTGTGACCGCGTTAACGCCGTGCGTAATTGGCCGACTCCAACCACGGTAAAGGAGGTGCAGCGATTTTTAGGGTTTGCCTATTACTACCGGAGGTTTATCCGGGGTTTTGGCCAAGTAGCGGCGCCCATTACCTCACTGCTGAAGGGGGGGCCGGTGCGTCTGCAGTGGTCAGCAGAGGCTGATGGAGCCTTCAACCAGTTGAAGGCACTGTTCACTGGGGCTCCCGTGTTGGCGCATCCGGACCCTTCGTTAGCATTCATAGTGGAGGTGGATGCGTCCGAGGCTGGGGTTGGAGCCGTGCTGTCTCAGCGCTAGGGTACGCCACCGAAGCTCCGTCCCTGCGCCTTCTTTTCTAAGAAGCTGGGTCCGGCGGAGCGGAACTATGATGTGGGGGACCGGGAGTTACTAGCTATGGTAAAAGCCCTGAAGGTGTGGAGACACTGGCTAGAGGGGGCTAAACACCCTTTTCTCATCTGGACTGACCACCCTAATCTGGAGTATATTCGAGCAGCGAGGAGACTGAATCCGCGTCAGGCTAGGTGGGCCATGTTCTTTACACGTTTTAGATTTACGATCTCTTACAGACCAGGTTTCCTCAACACTAAGGCCGACGCGCTGTCCCGTCTCTATGACACCGAGGACCGGGCCATCGAACCCACTCCCATCCTTCCAGCCTCTCGGCTGGTGGCCCCAGTGGTATGGGAGGTGGACGCGGACATCGAGCGAGCGTTGAGGGTTGAACCTGCGCCTACACAGTGTCCGACTGGTAGAAGTTACGTACCGCTTGGTGTCCGTGATAAGTTGATTCGGTGGGCCCACACACTACCATCTGCGGGTCATCCGGGGATTGATAGGACAGTGCGGGGTCTTAGGGGGAAATACTGGTGGCCCACCTTAGCTAGGGATGTGAGGCTCTATGTCTCTTCCTGTTCGGTATGCGCCCAGAGTAAGGCTCCTAGGCACCTTCCTAGAGGGAAGTTACAGCCCCTCCCGGTTCCACAACGGCCATGGTCCCATCTCTCGGTAGATTTCCTTACTGATCTTCCCCCATCTCAGGGGAACACTACCGTTCTGGTCTTTGTGGATCGGTTCTCTAAGTCCTGCCGTCTCCTCCCATTGCCTGGTCTCCCTACGGCCCTACAGACTGCAGAGGCTCTATTTACCCACGTCTTCCGGCACTATGGGGTTCCAGAGGATATCGTCTCCGATCGGGGTCCCCAGTTCACGTCTCGGGTTTGGAAGGCGTTTATGGAGCGTCTGGGGATCTCGGTCAGCCTTACCTCTGGTTATCACCCCGAAAGTAATGGGCAGGTGGAGAGAGTAAACCAGGAAGTGGGCAGGTTTCTGAGGTCGTATTGCCAGGACCGGCCAGGAGAATGGGCGAGGTACGTCCCGTGGGCAGAGTTAGCCCAGAACTCTCTTCGGCATTCGTCCACGAATAAGTCGCCATTCGAATGCGTACTGGGCTACCAGCCGGTCCTGGCTCCGTGGCATCAGAGTCAGACCGAGGCTCCTGCGGTGGAGGAGTGGGTACAGCGCTCTAGAGAGACCTGGCGGGCAGTCCAGGATTCTCTCAGGCAGGCCAGTGAACGGCAGAAGAGAGACGCTGACCGCCACCGCAGCGAGGCCCCGGTGTTCGCACCAGGGGACAGGGTCTGGCTCTCGACCCGAAACCTGCCCCTCCGCCTGCCCTGCCGGAAGCTGGGGCCGCAGTGTGTGGGGCCATTTAAAGTCCTGAGGAGGATAAACGAGGTGTGTTATAGATTGCAACTTCCCTCTTATTATCGTATTAACCCCTCGTTTCATGTGTCTCTCCTCAGGCCGGTGGTAGCTGGTCCCCTACAAGACAGTGAGGTACCGGAGGTCCCTCCACCCCCTCTGGACATCGAGGGGTCCCCGGCGTACACAGTACGAGCTATTCTGGACTCGAGACGCCGGGTGAGGGGCCTGCAGTACCTCGTGGACTGGGAGGGGTACGGTCCGGAGGAGAGGTGCTGGGTACCGGGGAGTGACATTTTAGATCCTTCCCTCTTGAGGGATTTCCATCGCCTCCACCCGGATCGCCCTGCGCCTCATCCTCCGGGTCGTCCTCGAGGCCGGGGTCGGCGCGCTGCGGGAGCCGCGCGTCAGGGGGGGGGGTACTGTCACGAACCTTGCCGAAGACGGTGCCTCTTCCTGTTCGGGCGGTGCTCGGCGGTCGTCGTCGTCGTCGCCGGCCTATTAGCTGCCATTGATTTCCTTTCCGTTTGTTTTTGGTTATTGGGTAATTGGGTACACCTGTTTTGTATTAGGGTTTGTTTGTAGGGTATTTAAGGGCACTAGGCCCGCTGGGTATTTGTGCGGGCTTGTTTGTGTTACTCTGTGTTTGATGGTGTGAGTTATTCGTACATTTATTCTCCGGACTATTTTGTCCTGTTGTTTGGACCGGCAACCTATTATACGCCTTGTGTGTTGGCGTGACTGTTTTGTTGCACTGGGGAATAAATTTGAAGGAAAGACTGAAACCTGCTCTCTGCGCCTGATTCCACCCACCACCACTCCTAGTTGATCGTAACAGTCCAAAACGAAATATCTGTTTTTTGCAAGGCATAACAGGACCCATGTTGTCCAAAACCTAATATTTGGTTTTCGACAGGCATAATAGAACCCATGTTGTTCAAAACCTAATATCTGGTTTTTGCCAGGCATAATAGGATCCTTGTTATCCAAAACCTAATATCTGGTTTTCGCCAGGCATAATAGGACCCATGTTGTCCAAAACCTAATATCTGGTTTTCGCAAGGCATAACAGGACCCATGTTGTCCAAAACCTAATATCTGGTTTTCGCTAGGCATAATAGGACACATGTTGTCCAAAAGCTAATATCTGGTTTTCGCAAGGCATTAGAAAACCCATGTTGTCCAAAACCTAATATCTGGTTTTCGTCAGACATAATAGGACCCATGTTGTCCAAAACCTAATATCTGGTTTTCGCCAGGCATAATAGGAACCATGTTGTCCAATACCTAATATCTGGTTTTCGCCAGGCATAATAGAACCCATGTTGTCCAAACCCTAATATCTGGTTTTCGCCAGGCATAATAGAACCCATGTTGTCCAAACCCTAATATCTGGTTTTCGCCAGGCATAATAGAACCCATGTTGTCCAAAACCTAATATTTGGTTTTCGCCAGGCATAATAGGACCCATGTTGTCTAGAACCGTATACTTTACATCTGTCCATAGAGCATTCTTCCCAAAGTCTTGATGATCATCCAAGTGCTTCCAGTAGATTTTTGGTAAAATCTTGAGTCTAATTTTTGGACAAGATGGGTCCCATTATGTCTGTAGAAACCAAACACTGCATTCCACAGCAAGAACCTCATACCAACGGTCAAGCATCGTGGTGGTAGTGTGATGGTCTGGGGATGCTTTGCTGCTTCAGTACCTGGACGACTTGCCTTAACCCTGGTGCTTTGCTGAAAAAAAATTACGTCCATTGTGGTGTGGGTCAGACAGTTTAAACACACTCAAGACTTTCAAATAATCAAGTAAAAACAACCAAAACTTTATTTTGTCTCATCAGACCTTTCAGAAAGAAGAAATATAAGAACACTTGATTTCAAAAACTCTATTTTTAAGAACTATTTGATAAACATTTTTCCTTTCTCACAAACAAGCGTTTTCTGTTTGGAGCTCATTATGAGTGTCTGTGTCAGAGATCTGCTGCCCTCACACTGAGAAGGAGAAGTTTGGGAAAGCTCCTTTTCACACAAACAGAATGATAAAAGTGCAACCAGAACCAGTCAAAACAAAATACAACAAAGACTCATGTTTATTTTAGACCTGGACACATGAAATCCTTCGGGTCAAAATGACCCACAACATCATGTTTGTATACAAAATCTACACAGACTTTCCACAACACATCAGTGTGTCCACATTATGAAGTTAGGTCATAACCCTAAATGAGGAAAATTAATTTAATTTCATGGAGAAAAAGAGAGGTTAACTAGTATTTTAGATAACTCAAAAGTGGAAATGAGTCAAATTGATCCGCAACATGATAGGAGGGTTAATAGAATGAACCATGAATACTGCTCTGTATCAGAGAATTCTACAGGAGAATGTCAGGCCATCCATTTGTGAGCTGAAGCTGAAGCGCAGCTGGGTCATGCAGCAAGACAATGATCCAAAACACACAATCAAGTCTGTATGAAGATGGATAAAAAGCAACACAGTTGAAGCTTTGGAATGGTTTTGTCAAAGTCCAGACCTAATCCCAATTAAGATGTTGTGACAGGACAAGCATGAGCAGGTCATGCTTGAAAACCCACAAATGCCACTGAGTTAAAG
Organism: Oncorhynchus kisutch; assembly: GCF_002021735.2. Taxonomy (NCBI): domain Eukaryota; kingdom Metazoa; phylum Chordata; class Actinopteri; order Salmoniformes; family Salmonidae; genus Oncorhynchus; species Oncorhynchus kisutch. The sequence goes on from NC_034198.2 coordinate 3,105,294, forward strand.
CAGTACTGCATGTAAGAGTGGGCCAAAATTCCTCCAAAGTGATGTGAGAGACTGATCAACAACTACAGGAAGTGGTTTGTTGCTGTCATTACAGCTAAAGGTGGACTGATCAACAACTACAGGAAGTGTTTGGTTGCTGTCATTGCAGCTAAACGTGAACTGATCAACAACTACAGGAAGTGTTTGGTTGCTGTCATTGCAGCTAAAGGTGGACTGATCAACAACTACAGGAAGTGTTTGGTTGCTGTCATTGCAGCTAAAGGTGAACTGATCAACAACTACAGGAAGTGTTTGGTTGCTGTCATTGCAGCTTAAGGTGAACTGATCAACAACTATAGGAAGTGTTTGGTTGCTGTCATTGCAGCTAAAGGTGAACTGATCAACAACTACAGGAAGTGTTTGGTTGCTGTCATTGCAGCTCAAGGTGAACTGATCAACAACTACAGGAAGTGTTTGGTTGCTGTCATTGCAGCTCAAGGTGAACTGATCAACAACTATAGGAAGTGTTTGGTTGCTGTCATTGCAGCTTAAGGTGAACTGATCAACAACTACAGGAAGTGTTTGGTTGCTGTCATTGCAGCTAAAGGTGAACTGATCAACAACTACAGGAAGTGTTTGGTTGCTGTCATTGCAGCTAAAGGTGAACTGATCAACAACTATAGGAAGTGTTTGGTTGCTGTCATTGCAGCTTAAGGCGAACTGATCAACAACTACAGGAAGTGTTTGGTTGCTGTCATTGCAGCTCAAGGTGAACTGATCAACAACTACAGGAAGTGTTTGGTTGCTGTCATTGCAGCTCAAGGTGAACTGATCAACAACTACAGGAAGTGTTTGGTTGCTGTCATTGCAGCTAAAGGTGAACTGATCAACAACTACAGGAAGTGTTTGGTTGCTGTCATTGCAGCTCAAGGTGAACTGATCAACAACTACAGGAAGTGTTTGGTTGCTGTCATTGCAGCTCAAGGTGAACTGATCAACAACTACAGGAAGTGTTTGGTTGCTGTCATTGCAGCTCAAGGTGAACTGATCAACAACTACAGGAAGTGTTTGGTTGCTGTCATTGCAGCTCAAGGTGAACTGATCAACAACTACAGGAAGTGTTTGGTTGCTGTCATTGCAGCTCAAGGTGAACTGATCAACAACTACAGGAAGTGTTTGGTTGCTGTCATTGCAGCTCAAGGTGAACTGATCAACAACTACAGGAAGTGTTTGGTTGCTGTCATTGCAGCTCAAGGTGAACTGATCAACAACTACAGGAAGTGTTTGGTTGCTGTCATTGCAGCTCAAGGTGAACTGATCAACAACTACAGGAAGTGTTTGGTTGCTGTCATTGCAGCTCAAGGTGGACTGATCAACAACTACAGGAAGTGTTTGGTTGCTGTCATTGCAGCTCAAGGTGAACTGATCAACAACTATAGGAAGTGTTTGGTTGCTGTCATTGCAGCTAAAGGTGAACTGATCAACAACTACAGGAAGTGTTTGGTTGATGTCATTGCAGCTCAAGGTGAACTGATCAACAACTACAGGAAGTGTTTGGTTGCTGTCATTGCAGCTCAAGGTGAACTGATCAACAACTACAGGAAGTGTTTGGTTGCTGTCATTGCAGCTAAAGGTGAACTGATCAACAACTACAGGAAGTGTTTGGTTGCTGTCATTGCAGCTCAAGGTGAACTGATCAACAACTACAGGAAGTGTTTGGTTGCTGTCATTGCAGCTCAAGGTGAACTGATCAACAACTACAGGAAGTGTTTGGTTGCTGTCATTGCAGCTCAAGGTGAACTGATCAACAACTACAGGAAGTGTTTGGTTGCTGTCATTGCAGCTCAAGGTGAACTGATCAACAACTACAGGAAGTGTTTGGTTGCTGTCATTGCAGCTCAAGGTGAACTGATCAACAACTACAGGAAGTGTTTGGTTGCTGTCATTGCAGCTCAAGGTGAACTGATCAACAACTACAGGAAGTGTTTGGTTGCTGTCATTGCAGCTCAAGGTGGACTGATCAACAACTACAGGAAGTGTTTGGTTGCTGTCATTGCAGCTCAAGGTGAACTGATCAACAACTACAGGAAGTGTTTGGTTGCTGTCATTGCAGCTAAAGGTGAACTGATCAACAACTACAGGAAGTGTTTGGTTGCTGTCATTGCAGCTCAAGGTGAACTGATCAACAACTACAGGAAGTGTTTGGTTGCTGTCATTGCAGCTCAAGGTGAACTGATCAACAACTACAGGAAGTGTTTGGTTGCTGTCATTGCAGCTCAAGGTGAACTGATCAACAACTACAGGAAGTGTTTGGTTGCTGTCATTGCAGCTCAAGGTGAACTGATCAACAACTACAGGAAGTGTTTGGTTGCTGTCATTGCAGCTCAAGGTGAACTGATCAACAACTACAGGAAGTGTTTGGTTGCTGTCATTGCAGCTCAAGGTGAACTGATCAACAACTACAGGAAGTGTTTGGTTGCTGTCATTGCAGCTCAAGGTGAACTGATCAACAACTACAGGAAGTGTTTGGTTGCTGTCATTGCAGCTCAAGGTGAACTGATCAACAACTACAGGAAGTGTTTGGTTGCTGTCATTGCAGCTCAAGGTGAACTGATCAACAACTACAGGAAGTGTTTGGTTGCTGTCATTGCAGCTAAAGGTGAACTGATCAACAACTACAGGAAGTGTTTGGTTGCTGTCATTGCAGCTCAAGGTGAACTGATCAACAACTACAGGAAGTGTTTGGTTGCTGTCATTGCAGCTCAAGGTGAACTGATCAACAACTACAGGAAGTGTTTGGTTGCTGTCATTGCAGCTCAAGGTGGCACAACCAGTTATTAGGTGTAAGGGGAATTACTTTTTCACACAGAGGAATTTAGTGTTGCATAACTTTGTTACTTAAATACATAAAATAAGTATCCATTTGTTTTCTTATTTGTAAACTCAGGTTCCTTTTTCTCAAATATTAGGTTTTGGTTGAAGATCTGATAACATGCAGTATCAAACACATGCAAAAATAAAGACACATTCAAAAAAAACGGCACTGTATCTAACTAACTTTGATATTCCCCTTTTTCTGCCATAAACTAATAAACTTTTATATTATCGGGACTGGCCTATAAAAAAAAATCTTTGGGGAATGGTAAGGATAACTTTCTCTCAAAAGTGAGCACCTTCTCTCTATGATATACTGTATGTGAAAGGATACTGTTTGCTAGGTTACCCGAGGTAACCCCTGCCACCAAAATCCAAGGTTATATCAGGTTAACAACGTTACTCTTTTGGTAACACAACCAGGATCACTGTAACCAATAGCCCTTTGTTGATCAACTTGGCTTGACTGACCGGGGCTCTCTTTCTCCTGGCTGTCTACTCCTTGTGAGGGTTATTGAAGTGTGAATAGACTTCATAGTCTCTGCTTTGCTAGTCTGGTTTGGGGTTATTGGTCATCTTTGTTAGTGTTGGTCTGTCCCCTCTTCTGTCCTTGATTACTGCTGTCTGTTGTCTTCTGCTGTCTGTCGTTGCTGCCCGTTGATTGCCGTCTCTGGCTGCTAGTGTCTTCTACTCTATAGGTAGTAGACTGTCCGTTTGCTTCCCTACCTACCTACCTGTCTGTCCGTTTGCTTGCCTACCTACCTACCTACCTACCTACCTACCTACCTACCTACCTACCTACCTACCTACCTACCTACCTACCTACCTACCTACCTACCTGTCTGTCTGTCTGTCTGTCTGTCTGTCTGTCTGTCTGTCTGTCTGTCTGTCTGTCTGTCTGTCTGTCTGTCTGTCTGTCTGTCTGTCTGTCTGTGAGCAGTGTATGGTTGTCTGTCTGTCTGTCTGTCTGTCTGTCTGTCTGTCTGTCTGTCTGTCTGTCTGTCTGTCTGTCTGTCTGTCTGTCTGTCTGTCTGTCTGTCTGTCTGTCTGTCTGTCTGTCTGTCTGTCTGTCTGTCTGTCTGTCTGTCTGTCTGTCTGAGCAGTGTATGGTTGTCTGTCTGTCTGTCTGTCTGTCTGTCTGTCTGTCTGTCTGTCTGTCTGTCTGTCTGTCTGTCTGTCTGTCTGTCTGTCTGTCTGTCTGTCTGTCTGTCTGTCTGTCTGTCTGAGCAGTGTATGGTTGTTGTGCCTGGTTCTGGACACCAGCCCAATCCTTGATTTAGAGCTGAGTGACGTGATCTCAAAGTCTCCCTGCTCCCCTTCTCTTTCTTTCTTTCTTTCTTTCTTTCTTTCTTTCTTTCTTTCTTTCTCACTCTCGCTCCAATTCTTTCCAACTCTTCCATAATATCTGTGGTCTAATTACACATGTACCATATCACTCTTTATTCCTTTGTCTTCCTACTCTATACACTCCCCTCTCTCTCTCTCCATTTTTCTTTCTCTTTCCATCACTCTCTCTCTTTCCCCAGTCTGACAAAGCGAGGCAGACGCTGGTATTTACTCATGGCTCCAGGGGCTTGTAGCTCTCGATTAGCAAACCAGTGCAAGTCAACAGTTGGTACATCCTCTGGACAATCACCCCCCTTCGACACATACACATATACATACTCACACACATATACACACACCATCCTGTCCCGTTCCCAAGCAGACAGGCTTCCCGAGGCAGGGGGACCGTTCGCACTCGCACCCCAGCGAGACATTTCCCAAAGCCTTCTCATCCCTCCTGGTGTCTTTGGGGACCATCACCCTCTTACCCTCCTGCACGTTCTCCAAACATACCAGGGGGCAAAGGGCACGTTGAGCCAACATTGGCTGTTTGTCGACATGCACAGCCCAGGGTTTGGGTTGTTCGGGTAGTTTGAGTTCCGCCGTTTGCCATTCGGGCTCAAAATTACCCCAGTGTGCTTCAGCTATGATGAGTGACTATGGAACTACCCAGTTAGACATGGAAACTCAACGGGACACATATGCTACGGGGGAGCATAAGCAGAGGGAACATCTGTTGTGGTCATCCTTCAGTGTGTGGTTGTGGGCAAGTGGTTTTGTATTGGGGTCAACACAATGACTTAGTGGTTAGGTTAGGGGAATCTGTTCCTTACTAGAATGGCTATGGTTCGTACTGGCACTGCTGCGGAGACATTCACCTTAGTTGTGTCAGTGAAATATTGAATATGAAACTGAAAGAAATTAAGCAAGTTTCATGATTATGAATTACATTTCAGTCTGTTAAACGACACTGAAACTGAAATGCACCAACTCGATGACACATTTCAGCTGTCCTCCAGCTATCCTCCAAGAAACTCTGCATTATGTGACATATTATTCTTGGTACATTTTCTCATGACACCTGTAAAGCCATGTCTAGGACAGTCCTACGACAGCCTAATGAAGGCTTTATGACTTCTCACACACCCAGTAGAGTGAGGAGCTGAAACACTGAGCATGGTTAGATTGTAGTGAAGCACGAGCAGGGCTTGCAGGTCTCAACACTGCTGGACGGGTTTTTTCTCTCTCTTGGCTGAGGTGCCACCGTGGAGAAAGTAACAGCGACCCTATTGTGAGAGGTGGGAAATGGGCAGGCCGCCAATGATGTCACCGCGCCGTAGGGAAGACCAGGGAGAACGCCCTCCTGGCGCTTGGAATGTGCTGTTCTTTCCTGTTGTTTTCCGGAAGGGAGTGATCACTTTAATTCCACCCTTATCACTCCTCCTCCGATGGGTGAAAAAAAGAGAGGGAGAGAATTTGAAAGACGACGGGGTGCTTCTATCGCTCGTTCCCGAAACGGGCTGGGGCACGCACCAAATAAAAACACAGAAAAAGCAGAGGGGAGGGGCTAAGACTGTTGAGGCTGTTGGGATTCGTTGTCTTTTATTTTAATTTTCAGAGACATGAATGAGGGTAATCATGCTGGAATGCAATGAGGTCACTCTACTTCCCCAATTAAAAGTTGTCTGGATGATTACGGAAGAATGGTGGCGATTCAGAGCAAAAAAAGGGAATGGTTTACAGAAACTATCCCCCCTCCAGCACCCGGCAACCACCCTCCAATCCGTTGCTTCACAGCTCAGAGTAAAGGGAGCCCTTAGGAACCCTCCCGTCATTGCTCCGCCCCTCCTTTCCAAGAACATTGTCTGTGTCTGTCAGGGCGAGGCCTCAGTGTGCCCACTGGACAGATGGACAGACCGTCATAGAGAGTGTGTAGATCCACCACTAAGACCCTGCTTCTCCAGGGAGCCGTTGTCTAAGGATGTCCAGGGTCATCATGCCCACAGAGGATGACCTCTCACACCCCACCACTTTCTCCATTCAGTGTGTGTGTGTGTGTGTGTGTGTGTGTGTGTGTGTGTGTGTGTGTGTGTGTGTGTGTGTGTGTGTGTGTGTGTGTGTGTGTGTGTGTGTGTGTGTGTGTGTGTATTCTTGTATACGTGAGCGTGGATGTGACTCCAACTACAAGTGCCTAAATATGAGTGTGTGTATGAATACAGTATATAAACACAAGCATGTGTGAGTATTAGCTAGGATGTTTCCACTTTTAGTCGCATGAGTGCAGAGTCCCCAAGAATCCCTTAGAGGCCTAGTTCAAAGTCAACTCCAGCAGTCACATCACAAGCGCATCAAGCCATTCACGATACTATCACGATTAATCATAGCATGTGATAAAGCGCTGTGTTTCTTCATCCTGACTGGAATGTCATATAGAAACCGGGAACTTGTCCGACGTTCAGATTGACTTCAGATTGCCATCGACCAGAACTTGGTTCAAATACCACTTGAAATCTTTCAAATACTTTGAGCTTTTACTCCACCCTGCTTAGAGTGCCAGTTGGGTGGGCTTTAGAGTTTCGGAGCTATTTTATTGGTCAGGCAGGCTTACTCAATCTAGCAGATCAAGTATTTGACATGATTTAAAGTAATATTTGAACCTAGGTCTTTTGTTGACGGAGAGCAGGCCTTCTTAATAACGAGGGGGACCAATTTCATAAAGAGCTTAGCAGCAATTTATGATTTATTTTTTGTTGTCATCAGGCAGAAAAATTGTACTTTGATGCTGTTTACTAGTTTTGCAAAAAAAAACTTCATAAAGAATAAAAAGAGAAAGCTTCAAAAGTATCCTGTTAACGGGACACAGATTTTTGTCATGCTTCCCGACCCATCTGCTTCAAGTTAGGGTTATTGAGCTGGAGGAGTGAGAGTGAGGGGTAAGATGTGAGGGGTGGCGGTGGGGGCTGTATAGGGGTGTAATATTGACAGAGGACAGTGGGGGAAATGTATTGTGTCTTTCAAACCCCTCGGTTGTTTTGGGATGAGGAGGAAGATGAGGGGGTGTGTATGTGTGTGGGTATGTGTGTGTAGGGGGGAGTACTAGCTACAATGTTATCTGTTGAAGTGTATTTCCAACAGGCACGTCAAATTCCTCAATTCTCTGTATAATCTAAAATAGCCTTTCTCTCTAGTCCCTCAGGGCAACTGAAAAGATTGGGAAGTAAAAATAAAAAAACTTCACCAGCTACCTCTGGTGATGCTCTTTGTCTTAGTAAAGTAGTGATGCCCCCCCTTTTCCCTGTCCTTTTCTCTCCTCTCCTTTATTTTCCCCTCTGTCTCCTACCCCCTCTGTCTTCTGTACCATTCTAGCAGTTCCCTGAGGTCCCTAGGACCCTAGGACCCTAGTCAGCCAGTCTGGCTGGGGCTGCCCTTGGTGGTGCCTGTGCTGGTTAAGCTCCCAGTGGGTCTTCCTTGGGAAGCAGCCTGTTTGTATGGAGCAGGGGGCCCTGCGCTCGCAGCCAAGGGGAAGGGGGCTCTCAATCTGTGCTGGGGCCGAACCCCTAATGCACTCTTGCCGTGCGCACTATTGAGGCCTAAGGAAGCGTGAAAAATTGCTGCCAAAACCAAAGAGCTAAGTCTCCTTGTTATACAAGGCCAATTTTCAGCACTGACCACACCCCTCCACTCCTCCCTCAGTGTGCCCCCCACGCCTCTCTCACACACTCGACCCCCCTTGTCAGGCTTGGAGGGCTTCGTTAAAGCGAGCCCGGCCCTTTATCACATCATTTAATTAGCCATTCCACAGCAAACTGCTACCGCCGTGTCCCCCTGTTGCTTGCTGCCGCCCTCCTCCCTCCTCCTGCCTCTCCCCAATCCCCCACTACAACCCTCCTCCTTTCCCTCTCCTGACTGCCCCCCCCCCCCCCCCCCCCCCCACCAGTCCCCCCAGTCCTCTCCGGTCCTCTCTTTATCCTAGGTAATTAGCCGGAGGGCTTGGCGCTGGTCTGGCCGGCATAAAGGGGATGGGAAGATGAGAAGATGGGAAGCTGTGTTCGCTGGGTTCCCCTGTCCTCCCCTGGACTCCCTGCTCCCTGTCAGGGGGGGCTGCCGCTGGACAATAGCAGGGTCTACAGTAGCCAGCCCAGGTCAGCCCAGGTCCCCTACTGCTAACTGGTTCCTAGTCATTAGCAAGCTAGACAGCCACTGCATGATAACTAGAGAGGTTACAGGGTTTAGCGCTAGAGGGTAAATTATACTGCTGTGAGTTCTTACACAACTCCCCATAACACTCTTAATAATAACATAATTTCAAATACATTTTTTCTTCTTTAATCTTAGTTTAGAATAAAAAGTGTTATTTTCTTAGAAGCTCCATGCTTAACTTCAATGTATATCCATATCTCTAACACAGAAACAATCATTGACAATATAATTAGGGTTAATTGGCACAAACGAAAAAAACATGAATCAAAGTATGCTTTGAATCAAATTCTCTAACCAATTTTCTTTAGATGGAGAAGACGCTACAAAGATGGAGGTTAGTAAACAAAGACGTGTCATCACATTGTCATGACATATGTGATGGATTGATAAGAATGAGGCAAACAATCCTGGGATTCCTGCACGCTGGATCGACGCCCCCTAGTGACCACTATAAGAGCAAGTACCCTATCACAAACACAAATCAGTCTGTCTATCCACTGTATACAGACCATAGTTACAACAATCTAAGTTTGGAAATGACAAAAGACAATACAAATGATACTTATCAAATAGCCACAACACAAAAATATTGTATTATGAGTGTATGCGTCAAAAGGTGAAGTATTGAACACTATTCCAAAATATGTTACATTTGATTGACCAAGCATAAAGCGCATCTAAAAACTGCTAATTAGGTATTAATGACAAGTGACGGTGTTGATAGTAAGATAATGTCAGTGGCATCAACATTCGTTTATAAAGGCCTGATTACGCATCATTAGGCCTACAAATTACATCAGTTTCCCCATATCAGTTGCATTATTGACAGCTACATATATTCAACCGAAACCAACGTTTGAGGCTCAAGCATCCATGATACTCTAATCACTGCGGTTAGTCAGCATGATAAAGGTTACGTTTAGTAAGGCTATCCATGACCATTTAAAGCTTTAATTGCGCGCTTATTTTGTGACCCCAAAGTTCAAACAGCGAATTCCTGTGTGCAGACAGAGGTCCTCATGAACAAAGGTGGAATGTGACGCTCGTTTTCAGTTAGACCCCTCATACATGCTACTAAACGTTTCCCATCCTTCTCTCGTCAATGTTATAAACTGGGAAACACTTCAGTACTTCAATTAAATATTGACAGCGTATTGACCATATTAACTCGAGAGCGTTGCAGCAAGATAGTCATTGCGCACAAGTTCCCGAAATATGAGGAGAGACATGCAGATTGCAACGTGAGGAGACTGCTTATTACCATTTTATTTGGGGGAGAAAGCAAAATATGTGGCTACATCACAGTTTAGGATATATTGTGTCTCTCGATGATAAATCAGTTTCTTTAGGACCCTGTGGATAGTCTGATTGTGGCCGATATTTTTCGCGTTCTGTGAGGAGAGGGGGCCGAGGGGTGCTGTCAATCATAGGGAAAGTGGCAGTGGTGGGCAGGACCCGCTGACACTTTGTACTGTCGGAGGGGGATATTTAATTTGGGATTGAGCACCGCTCGCAACAGGCACACTCACACACAGTGTGCCTAAGCAAAGAGACGCTCAGCGCCAAGTCTCAGACCTCCTAAAGTAGAAGCGAGTAAGTAGGAGAACCTGTACCAGCTTTCAAAGGAGTAAAGATTCTCCCCCAGAAATTACCGCAAACACTGACCGTGCAAAAGAAGGCAGAACTCGGACTGATTCAACCATGCAACGGCGGTGGCTCTTTTTGATATCCGTAGAGAAATCACCGATGTCATCGAGGTGAAAAGAAACATCAAATTGAAGTGAACTTAAACTGGCTTGTTACCTTTTGCGTTTGATATGCATTTTATTCGCGTCAGTTTAAATTAAGATGTGACTTTTTTTGTTACTTTTTGTACGCAAAAAAAACTGCGTCCTGGAGGAGTATAATTTAGTTTTTTAGAGGTAAATCTGCATTTTGGTTTGGATAGACCTTTTCAACAGGACCGATAAATGGTTCAGCTTGCATAGGTGTGGGAGACTACAGTGGTGCGTTTTGCCAAAGAGAAGACATCTGAATACGCATGGACAATTTCAGCAAGGTCCTAAGACTCCAAGCAGAAGGTTGGAATATCGCACTGGAGTCACAGGACACCTCTCACTCCATGGATTCTGCGCTTGCGTTTGGATTTTCTCAAACCTGAGCGCGCCAAGAAAAGTTGAAAGAAGCCACGTTTATAAAAGTCATGCGTAAAAATAACATTGGCCAAGACAACCGTCATTGCCGGAACGGTGAAATGTAAAAGTTGGTGAGGTAGCCATTCTTTTGTGCACCCCTCTCTATCGGGGCGCTCTGGATCTATTTTTTCTCTGGGAAAGCGGATCTTTATAAAATCATCATTCCATGTGACTCTCGCCTCAGCCCCTGTCATCCAGTCTAGACAATTCGCCGTCGCTTTGAGAGTCCCTGGCGTGACCATGACAACCACAATCAACCCAAAGTGCATGTGGGGAAAATAGTGACACCGGAGAGTGGGTGAATTTAGTTTTTCCGTTTTGTTTTGTGCTGTTTTGGTTGAGCCGAAAATTTGTTCTTATTTATTTTTTACAAAGAGACACCCTTTGCGTTCTACAATATTGCATCAGCAAGCAAACCTAAGAGGCATATTGCTAAGGATCCCTAAAAAAGAAACGTCATTCAAACCCGACGTGGTCTATTAAAAGTATCATCTTGCTCGTCTACTTCAACTATTTATGAAGCCCCCGGCTACTCATGTCAAAGAGCACAGTAGCTGTGAAAATCAATAAATATTTAGGCTAATACACCAGAATAGCCTTTACGCAAACAATATAAATATGGCCTTCTCAAAGACACTACTAGTTTATGTACTGGTATCCATTCACCTTGGAGATTCGCAACATTATCTACGCCTGCGCCCCTCGCCCAGCGAGCATCTTCCCGTGCCAGTCCTCAAGGAGGACCCCGACCCGGAATACGACCCCAGGGAACAGGACTTGGCCGAGAGGAATCTGCGGAAAAAGCTTGGCAGCAACTTTGATCCCAACTTTATGTCCATCAGCTCGCCCATGCTGGTGAATCTCTCCGTACAAGACACCCAGATGAAACTGCAAGGACCCATGCCAAACGAGATTAAAAAACTGGATATCTCAGAGGCCCCCTACGGGAAGCGGGTAAAATTGGGAAAGAAAGCCCGCAGGAAATTTCTGCAGTGGTTGTGGACGTATACGCACTGTCCGGTGGTGTATACCTGGAAGGATTTGGGCGTGAGGTTCTGGCCACGCTACATCAAGGAGGGAAACTGCTTCAATGAGCGATCTTGTTCCTTCCCCGAGGGGATGTTTTGCAAACCTACCAAGTCAATCACCAAGACTTTTCTCCGGTGGTATTGTCAAGGGTTTTTAAGACAGAAATATTGTACGTGGATACCGGTGCAATATCCAATCATCTCAGAGTGTAAGTGCTCTTGCTGAGTTTCAATGGAAGTAGAAGGGTTGGGAAGTGGATTGGAAATATGCGGTTTCTATTGCACTGTAAACTCTGAACAGAGGTGGGCACCATAGCGAATCTATTTTTTTATATCGCATTTGAATTAAAATGCCAACATTGTACATATTTAAGAAAGATGCAGCTATTTTTTTGTTAATGAACAGGACCATATTTTATTTCATCCCTGAAACGTGTTTTTGGATGAACCCAAGCACTTCAGAAAGAAGAGCTTTTATTTTTTATGGAAAATGTAAGATGGAACGCATATAACTTCTCCAAGAAGTTCACTTTTTTCAACTGAACATTGATGCTGACTGTTATTTCACTGCAATGCTGCCTAGAGTTTTGTATGATATTAATATCAATAATAATTCAAATGAAAGTTGAGGATATATATATAAAGGCGTGAACTCAGCTTTTGGAATATTGTAGAAAAAACAAATCTGTACGGTTTATTTATTACTTTAACGATTGTGAGTATAGAACATAAGCAGAGAAAATAGCAGAGTATACCAGAAATTATGGGAGATGTCTACTTGAATATTTCATTTTTTTTAAATAAAAAGTTAACATATCAGTGTACATGTTATGGTTACACGTTTTAGCAATAAAGTCAATATTTTCAACATGTATTAATGTCGAGCAAGTTGCTTATAAAGTGTGTCCCTGTCCAAGGGGGCGTGTATGGTGGTGGAGAGGAATGGAGTTGCTAAATGCACAGTAAGTCCGAGCTGAAATGAATCGGGAGGGGGACGTTACAAACGCTCCACGCTGTCACTGTGATTTTAGAAACGGGTGATTTACTATGTTGTGTAACTAATGCGCAACACACCTAAAACGCCTCGACAGAACTGGCATTCATTGTTTGAGCCAGCGGAGAAGAGAGCCCTTGCATATCTATCCCCTCTCTCATGCAAATGCTCATTTCTCGGATCCAAGGTGTTAATTAATAGAAATGTAAAATATGATTCAGACATTTCAGACGGTGTCCGATGATGAAATGGCGGGGTATACGGCAAGCCAGTTGGCGTCTGTGTCTGTGCTATTCACTGGAAGCTCTGCTACACACAGTTCTACGGGGGGTTGTGTTGAGGTAGAGCAGACAGGCGCCTATTCAAGCCCTATGACAGCATTCGAAAAAAACAAAGACCATTAAACAATGGTCAACTGTTTTTGACGTTACCAGACTATTAATTTGAGAGCGGCTGAGCTGTCTGCAAGTTAAAGAGATATGGTCAATTAAAGCGCCCGAGACACGCATGGAATTACTCCATGAAATCAAGCAACGACTCATTTACTGCATGTAGGGATTTTATGGTGTTTATATTATTCTTTAAATACAACCAACGACTTAAACAGTCGCCATTACCCAGTGTTTAGAACATGACCAAATGTTCCAAAACTGGAGCTGTATAACTCCCGGAAAACACAATATTGTGCGCCTTTAAGTGATTTGTGTCTTCGCGGGCTGAGATGGATTTGACACATGCCACACGGTTATTGTGACAGATATACTGAAGGGATTTTGTAAGGAGAGGAGAGCGGCAATATGCCAGCGGAAGAGGGGGGCTGCTTTCCTTACTGTCAGCTTCTTTCTTGATGATGTCTCGGGGTTTTGGAAACTGCGTCTCTGACTCGGCGGCGCCACTCAGCCGCCCCCTCTCGACTGTGCAGAATGAAGCACTTTGGGAAACAGTAACCCTTTCAGGCTCTGCCCGGAGTATATTTTAGAAGTGTGTGAAAGGTAATACGCCGCAATGACTCCGTCGAGCTAGGTGCTCAACTAGCTCTGTCTGGCATTCTGGAGCTGTTCGTTTGGATTCGTCTGTGCCATGACTCCAGTTCCCTTGTTATTTCATATAATGGATATGTAGAATGTATATACCTCCCCAAATGTAAGGTGTGCATCCTCTAGAAAAGTATGCCCCCGGAAGACAGATCATATGCAATAAACTTGGAGTTCATATGAAAAACAGAAATTACACACGTGTTCATGTTAAAAACACAGATTATGCAGGGATTTTGTGTTAACTACTTTATGTCTGAAATCTTGCTATTCCGTCATAAAAAGTGCTATTCCAATAATTATAGAAAACAGTTGGATCTGAGTGTCATTTTTACATTTTCACCAAGGGATACAGTACATTGGCCCTCCCTGTTTCCCTATCAAATTGCGCACGATGGAACGAATTGAGACCATGGAAGGTATGACGCCTGTATGTGGGGAAAACGTGCTAGCCAACCACGAACAACACAGGGGTTCTGAACCCTTTGCTTCAAACCTCAATGGGCACCTTACATTGGGCCTTGCCTAAACTACATCACCAAGACAGATAGTGCACTGGAGTTAACAATGCATCTGGCTGAGTATAGACAGGTTCTGTATATGCCTAGTCTAGTGGAATGCCATACTATGTCAATGGCTCAACACCCACACACCTAAATGACCTGTAGGCTACCCATGAAGTATGTCATTTTAAATAACACTCTATAACAAGACATGAACATCTTTTGTCAAGTTCAATGGAAATCCTAAGTGCTGACAGGAGGAACTTGACATGATTGACAGTTACAGTAGTGAGGCATGAAAGTGAAAGGGGTCCCCGACAACATTTAAAGTATGCCTGTTCATGTGCACTAGTGACATGTCAATGGGATTAGGGCAGTAGGCTATTGATAGGCTGAAGGATTTGTTTGAGTCATTCACTAGTTCTGCATTTGTAAACGACCATACCTGTCGTAGGAGCATAGCGATGTCAGTGTTTTGATACCATTTAGACCTAGGTTTTGGAAGTCAGCTTTCGGTCTCATCACCATGAAAGGTCATGAATGAAACACGTTCCTTGGTAAGTATCCGTTTTTTTACCACTCTACAGTCACTGTTGATCAACAGTACAGTTTCTCCATCATATTGAATTCTGCCTGAGATGTTGGTGTTTTATAGGGCCACTTTCCCAGACCCAGAAAAAGTCTAGTTTCAATGGACTCAAAAGCACGGTCAATGAAGAGTCCCAGCAGTAGGAAACCATCTAGGTTTTTAGTCCAGGAAACCGTCCCATAAATATCCAGAACCCGTATTCATAAAGCATCTCAGAGTGCCGATCTAGGGTCACGTCACTCCTAATACAGGGTTTCCCAACTCTTTCATTGGGTCCCTCGAGATGTTGAACTTTTTTATTGTTGTATTCCACCCCTTTATTCTCCCCAATTTTGATCTTGTCTCATCGCTGCAACTTCCCAACGGGCTCGGGAGGCGAAGGTCGAGTCAAGCGTTCTGCGAAACACGACCCGCCAAAATGCGCTTCTTAATGCGCTTCCAAAATGCGCTTCTTAACAACCCCCGCTTTACGCGGGAGCCAGCTACACTAATGTGTCGGGTCTGTAGTGACGCCTCTAGCACTGCGATGCAGTTCCTTAGACAGCTGCGCCACTCGGGAGCCCCTCACATTTTTTTGCTTTAATCCTAAACTGACACACCTGGTTCAATTAGTCAACTAATCATCAAGCCTTTGACTAATTGAACCAGGTGTGCCAGTTTAGGGTTAAAACTAAAATGTGAAATGTCTGAGGGGCTCCAAGGAGAGGGTTGGGAAACCCTTATCTAAAGGGCAAAACTGATCCTGGACCAGCACTCCTCTGAGACAATTTGTGAAATGGGCCCAGGATCTTATGCCTGAGATTACTCTCTCTCTCTCTCTCTCTCTCTCTCTCTCTCTCTCTCTCTCTCTCTCTCTCTCTCTCTCTCTCTCTCTCTCCCTCTCTCTCTCTCTCTCTCTCTCTCTCTCTCTCTCTCTCTCTCTCTCTCTCTCTCTCTCTGTCTCTCTCTCTCTCTCTCTCTCTCTCTCTCTCTCTCTCTCTCTCTCTCTCTCTCTCTCTCTCTCTCTCTCTCTCTCTCTCTCTCTCTCTCTCTCTCTCTCTCTCTCTCTCTCTCTCATAATCCACATACAGGCAATTGAATCATTTCGGCGTGGGGATTGTTAAGTTGAAAAGGAAAGGATGAGGAGATGCTGATACCGAATACACCACTTCCGTCGTCTGAGGGTTTGAGCGGAATTCCGCCCTGACCAGGAAACCGTACCCAGTACCCATACGGCCCTGTTCAAAAGTAGTGCTGGCGCAGTATGTGTATATGTGTGTAGTATATGTGCGTTAAAGTTAGTGTAGATTGTGTATGTGTTTAAGTTTAAGATGTGTGAGTGTGGTATGTGTGTGTGTGTGTGTGTGTGTGTATTGGGTGTGATCTGGGTATAGGTGCGTGTGTGTAGAGTGACTGCATGTGTGTGTGTTTATGTCTGGATGTGTATATTGCACTACTTTTGAACGGGGCCATATGGGTCCTGGTCAAAAGTTGTACACTATAAAGGGAAAAGGGGGGGGGGGACACCCTGTATTCTCATGTCCTCAAAGCTCAAAGTGCACACTTCTCTTACATTACCAAACCACTGATGCCTAGTCGAGGAGGTTCCATCAAAAAATCAGACGTGAGCTGCTTTTCACATGTTGATCTTATATACATTTTTATCAGATACTTAGAGCCAGAGTCAGGTTTCCTCCGTCACGCTCAGTGACTTCTCTATTTAAACTCTTGTTAGATGTAACAGATAGCGTAAGCCAAAAGGAAAGGGCTAAAAATAGCCGTTGTGTCTGGAGCCCTGCGAAGTGGCTTTCTGCCTGGGAATAGGGCATACACCATGCTCTGTTTCCACGGTTACTCCCTTCTTTTTCATATCCAGGAGTCAATGGCTTTTCCTTTTGCTTTCAATGCTGCCAGAACATAGAAAACGTCAACATTTTGCCTTTATCATGTTTTCTCCAGTCAGGGCTTAAAAACAGTATAAAAGTTAATGGAGCTGTGAGTGTCTAGTGAACCTAGTGGCTGTCTGGTGTTTGACTCGTACCCACTACGACAGTCTGGTATCTAAGTTGTAAATGTATAGGCACTTTACCACTATAGGCATCCCCTCTGTTGTCTCAAGTAACCAAAAAAGAGACATTTGGTTCCCCATCAAATCACACAAACGTTTACACGGTCTAAAAAGGGCATCTGAGGTTTTTGAACTGTGAAGCAACAGACGATGTGGGACCTGTCAAATAGGCCCGCAAGCAAGCACGCACGCAACCACACATACAGTGGGGCAAAAAAGTATTTAGTCAGCCACCAATTGTGCAAGTTCTCCCACTTAAAAAGATGAGCGAAGCCTGTAATTTTCATCATAGGTACAATTCAACTATGACAGACAAAATGAGGAAAAAAAATCCAGAAAATCACATTGTAGGATTTTTAATACATTTATTTGCAAATTATGGTGGAAAATAAGTATTTGTTCAATAACAAAAGTTTCTCAATACTTTGTTATATACTTTTTGTTGGCAATGACAGAGGTCAAACATTGTCTGTAAGTCTTCACAAGGTTTTCACACACTGTTGCTGGAATTTTGGCCCATTCCTCCATGCAGATCTCCTCTAGAGCAGTGATGTTTTGGGGCTGTTGCTGGGCAACATGGACTTTCAACTCCCTCCAAAGATTTTCTATGGGGTTGAGATCTGGAGACTGGCTAGGCCACTCCAGGACCTTGAAATGCTTCTTACGAAGCCACTCCTTCGTTGCCCAGGCGGTGTGTTGGGATCATTGTCATGCTGAAAGACCCAGCCACGTTTCATCTTCAATGCCCTTGCTGATGGAAGGAGGTTTTTACTCAAAATCTCACGATACATGGCCCCATTCATACTTTCCTTTACACGGATCAGTCGTACTGGTCCCTTTGCAGAACAACAGTCCCAAAGCATGATGTTTCCACCCCCATGCTTCACAGTAGGTATGGTGTTCTTTGGATGCAACTCAGCATTCTTTGTCCTCCAAACACGACGAGTTGAGTTTTTAACAAAAAGTTTGATTTTGGTTTCATCTGACCATATAACATTCTCCCAATCTTCTTCTGGATCATCCAAATGCTCTCTAGCAAACTTCAGACGGGCCTGGACATGTACTGGCTTAAGCAGGGGGACACATCTGGCACTGCAGGATTTGAGTCCCTGGCGGCGTAGTGTGTTACTGATGGTAGGCTTTGTTACTTTGGTCCCAGCTCTCTGCAGGTCATTCACTAGGTCCCCCCATGTGGTTCTGGGATTTTTGCTCACCGTTCCTGTGATCATTTTGACCCCACGGGGTGAGATCTTGCATGGAGCCCCAGATCGAGGGAGATTATCAGTGGTCTTGTATGTCTTCCATTTCCTAATAATTGCTCCCACAGTTGATTTCTTCAAATCAAGCTGCTTACCTATTGCAGATTCAGTCTTCCCAGCCTGGTGCAGGTTTACAATTTTGTTTCTGGTGTCCTTTGACAGCTCTTTGGTCTTGGCCATAGTGGAGTTTGGAGTGTGACTGTTTGAGGTTGTGGACAGGTGTCTTTTATACTGATAACAAGTTCAAACAGGTGCCATTAATACAGGTAACGAGTGGAGGACAGAGGAGCCTCTTAAAGTAGAAGTTACAGTTCTGTGAGAGCCAGAAATCTTGCTTGTTTGTAGGTGACCAAATACTTATTTTCCACCATAATTTGCAAATAAATTCATAAAAAATCCTACAATGTGATTTTCTGGATTTTTTTTCTCATTTTGTCTGTCATAGTTGAAGTGTAGCTGTGATGAAAATTACAGGCCTCTCTCATATTTTTAAGTGGGAGAGCTTGCACAATTGGTGGCTGACCAAATACTTTTTTGCCCCACTGTATGTATGGACACACACACAACGTCTGATGTTTGACAACCTCATCATCTCAACATTAACACTTACCACCAGCACACAATAACACACGTAAGGTGTTTTTCTGTGTTCCTCAGGATACAATTTAATCACCTCCCATAATTCTAACGACAAACACAGGTACTTTGGAAACCACCGTCTAAGTTGTTTACCAGCCCACTCAAGTCCAACAAGACTGCTTCAGGCTGGGGGCAGATAGATATAGGCTACACACTTCAGTTTTCCTCCATTAGATTGTATATGTTACATATCCTTCTCTCGGCTCCTGATTGCAGTTAAGTGAAGTCGTCCAGTCCTCCCCTCCCTACGCCCCTCCCTACGCCCTCTCCATACCGCGGCTGTCTCCCAGTGCCCCTCTGTGTGCATGGTTGGCATGCCGAGAATGTTTACCTTCGCCACAGTGTGTATTTACAGAGCCTAATAGTTTTTTAGGCCATGATGGCGCCTCGCTCCGAAACATGTGTACACCCCCCAAACAACAAATCAAACCTCTCGCTTGTGGAGTTTTGCAACCACTTGTGTGTGTGTGTCTGTGTGTGTGTGTGTCTGCGCACCAAGTATGTGAGACTGTGTATGCACCACATATTTCACGATAGAATGATTCATGACACACTTCTGACTGTATGAAAAGGTAAATAACACCCTAGAAGGCAGGTGTTAGAATGTGTACATACTGGGTCCGTTCATGTGAGCATACTGGGTCCGTTCATGTGAGCATGCTGGGTCCGTTCATGTGAACATGCTGGGTCCGTTCATGTGAGCATGCTGGGTCCGTTCATGGACTGATGTGTTTATTCCAATCTGTGCAAGGACACGAGAAAGTGTGTGTGTGTGTTTATTCTAATGTGTGGGTGTGTGTATATGAGAAAGTGTGTGTGTGTGTTTATTCCAATGTGTGGGTGTGTGTATATGAGAAAGTGTGTGTGTGTGTTTATTCCAATGTGTGAGGACGAGGGGCAATAGGCTGAACACAGGGGCTGGAGAATGCCTAGTGAAGGTTTACCAAAAACAGAGTGAGCCGGCGCACAATAGGGCCAGGACATTCCTAACATAACCCCGGCACACCGGAGAGGAAGTGGCAGGGATTTATTGGTGTCAACGGACCCGCTGAGAAAGGGCCCCCGTGCCCCCTTTTGTCCCCCCCTTACCCCAACTTCCCCCGCCGGCGTTGGGACAGGGACTGAATTGAGACTCCTTGTTTGCCTTGGGCGGGAGAGAGACACATCCACACGCGCACACACACACACACACACACACACACACACACACACACACACACACACACACACACACACACACACACACACACACACACACACACACACACACACACACACACACACACACACACGTCCCTCTCTCCCTGGGAAGAATGAACCAATTAGGAGATGGGTATATAGGGCCACAGGGGTTCGGAGTGGGAGGAAGGGGGAGGATGTGTGTGTGTGTGTGTGTGTGCGTGTGTGCGTGTGTGTGTGTGTGTGTGTTTGTGTGTGTGTGCGTGTGTGTGTCTGTGTGTGTGTGTGTGTGTGTGTGTGTGTGTGTGTGTGTGTGTGTGTGTGTGTGTGAATAGCGAATAGAATGGATGTGTCAAGGGTGACCCAAAGGGGATGCTTTTCAACTCAAAGTGCACAGTTTGACCCCATGGGAACATTGCTATGAACCTGTTTGTGTATGTGTGCATTAGAACTCATTTAGGTATCACGTTACATTGAGAAAGAGACACATATCAACACAATGTAAGGCAATAGGGATGTCTTATGCGGAAAAAGCACTGCCCCGGGTTATCCTATATGCTATTGATGCTTCTTGTTAATTGTAGTCCAATGAACTAGTGTGTCTGGTATTTACATCCTTAAAAAAAAAGAGAAAAACAATATGAATTATATGATGGAACTTTAGCAACCATACACTTTCACAGAGTGTCCGTGTTTGTGTGATTGGAAGGGTAAGCCACATAAAAGCCACAAGGTTGACTTAGAAAACGTATCTCATATATACAGTGCCTTCTGAAAGTATTCAGACCCCTTTACTCTTTCTACATTTTGTTACGTTACAGCCTTATTCTAAAATGAATGAAAAAATAAACTCAGCAATCTACACACAACACCCCATAATGACAAAGTGAAAAAAGGTTTTTGCTATGAGACTCGAAATTGAGCTCAGGTGCATCTTGTTTCCATTGATCATCCTTGAGATCATTCTACAACTTGATTGGAGTCCACCTGTGGTAAATTAAATTGATTGGACATTATTCGGAAAGGCACACGCACCTGTCTA
The DNA here is from genome assembly GCF_002021735.2 of Oncorhynchus kisutch. Taxonomy (NCBI): domain Eukaryota; kingdom Metazoa; phylum Chordata; class Actinopteri; order Salmoniformes; family Salmonidae; genus Oncorhynchus; species Oncorhynchus kisutch. The sequence continues at coordinate 3,126,182 of NC_034198.2, forward strand.
TATAAGGTCCCACAATTGACAGTGCATTTCAGAGCAAAAACCAAGCCATGAGGTTGAAGGAATTGTCCGTAGAGCTCTGAGACAGGATTGTGTCGAGGCACAGTTCTGGGGAAGGGTACCAAAATATTTCTGTAGCATTGAAGGTCCCCAAGAACACCTTGGCCTCCATCATTCTTAAATGGAAGAAGTTTAGAACCACCAAGACTCTTCCTAGAGCTGGCCGCCTGTCCAAACTGAGCAATCTGGGGAGAAGGGCTTGGTCAGGGAGGTGAACAAGAACCCGATGATCACTGACAGAGCTCTAGAGTTCCTCTGTGGAGATGGGAGAACCTTCCAGAAAGACAACCATCTCTGCAGCGCTCTACCAATTAGGCAGGGACTGGGAGACTAGTCAAATGTAATATTTCATTTTTTCATTTTTTATAAATTAGCAAACATTTCTAAAAAACAGTTTTTACTTTGTCATTATGGGGTATTGTGTGTAGATTGATAAGGGTAAAAAATGATTTAATAAATTTTAGAATAAGCCTGTAACGTAACAAAATGTGATAAAAGTCAGCGGGTCGGAGGACTTTCCAAAGGCACTGTATAAGCCTTGTAACACCCACTACCAATTAGAAGTTTAATTCTCAAGTTCAATAGAAGCAACATCCATTTAATATTTGGAGAGGATATTGAATTCCACTGTAATTACAGACTCACCCTTAACCTTTAACATGGCCACTCATTGTATAGCAAGGTTGGACTCCCCTTCTGTCAATAGACAACACTAGTAGTTATGAGGAAGCATCCATAAGGCTTAAAACTGGTTGATTGACGTGTTCAAGACTTTCATGATGTCGCGGACTCCAAATTCCCAATATTTAAAGCAAACTGAACATTTATATTGAACAGAGGATAAATATCAATGTCTATATCATACATTTTTCATTCAACCTTTATAAAGGTTGTTATTGGGATAACATATTTTACAAGAGAGACTGTACGTGTTTTTTATGACAGTGGAAGTTGAATCATTGCCTTGTTTTGAACCCTAGGCTCAAAAGAATGAGCAATGCTACAGGTGACAGAGCTCGAAAATATGCCATAAGCACATACATACACATATATACATACATACACATACCTAGGTACAGTGCTTAGGTCTTTCAACCCCATAGCCTTGGATAGAGTTTGGAGTGGCAAAACTGACGGATGCTTTGAGCCTCATTTTCCTACCAAGTTAGTCTATTATACAGAAAACCAATGAGCGGCTGAATTGCCTGGAGCGACAGTGCCCCCTGGCGTAAAAGTCCAAACACTACCACTTCCATTGTTCCCTGTGCTTCCCATATTCTAACATAGGGAGTGTAGTGCAAAACGAACCTTACATCAGCCTTTATTAAGGGCAAAAGGAACTATTCACTGATGATAATTGAAACTGACAACTCAATTACTCAATATCCCTGTAATATCCACTGGCATTATGCATCTATATTTGTTTTTTCTTCACTCACAAATCGTTGAACATTAGCATAAACCATGGGCTTCTTCAGTAAGATGAAATGTTCAGAGCATTACAGATATGTAATGAATGCAATGTATTGTACAACCAAAATTTGCTACAGGTTAGAGCTGAAATGATTCCATATTGTATAAGAATCATATACACTACCGTTCAAAAGTTTGGGGTCACTTAGAAATGTCCTTAGAAAGCCCTTTTGCAATGATGCTAGCACAGCTAAAAACTGTTGTCCTAATTAAAGAAGCAATAAAACTGGCCTTATTTAGACTAGTTGAGTATCTGGAGCATCAGCATTTGTCGTCAGTCTATTCTTGTTCTGAGAAATGAAGGCTATTCCATGCGAGAAATTACCAAGAAACTGAAGATCTTGTACAACGCTGTGTACTACTACCTTCACAGAACAGCGCAAACTGGCTCTAACCAGAATAGAAAGAGGAGTGGGAGGCCCCAGTGCACAACTGAGCAAGAGGACAAGTACATTAGAGTGTCTAGTTTGAGAAACAGACGACTCGTAAGTTCTCAACTGGCAGCTTCATTAAATAGTACCCGCAAAATACCAGTCTCAATGTCAACAGTGAACAGGCTCCGGGATGCTGGCCTTCTAGGCAGAGTTGCAAAGAAAAAGCCATATCCCAGACGGGCCAATAAAAATAAAAAATTAAGATGGGCAAAAGAACACAGACACTGGACAGTGGAAGATTGGAAAAAAAGTGTTCTGCCTAGGCCAGCCACTTCACTGTTGAGACTGGTGTTTTGTGGGTACTATTTAATGATTTAATCAGAACAAAGTTTTCAGCTGTGCTAACATCATGGCAAAATAGTTTTCTAATGATAAATTTGCTGTTTAAAATGATAAACTTGGATTAGCTAACACAACATGCCACTGGAACACAGGAGTGATGGTTGCTAAAAAAAATCTGCTTTTTCCAGCTACAATAGTCATTTACATCATTAACCATGTCTTGTACTGTATTTCTGATCAATTTGATATTATTTTACTGCTTTTCCTTCAAAAACAAGGACATTTCTAAGTGACCCCAAACTTTTGAACTGTAGTGTACGTTGTACAACAGATTATCTGAACATTCTGTAATGTTGCCCCATGCTGAACAAACTCGTGGTAATACATTTTAGGTGACAATGTGGACAGTACTTTCAGTCTTGATGAATGCTGTGGTAGTGGTAGTAGCATTACAAAGCACAACTCATCATCCACTTCAAACCAGATCTTGTTCATAATATACACACTGCAAAAGACAGATCGTATCCAACCGAAGCAGACACAAACACACAAGCTATTCCATCATCAGTGAGCAGCATTTCTAACTTACTGTATTCCAGAGGATTTTAAGCCTTGGGTGGCATTTTCCTTGCCATACATCCGGCAACTGATCACGATTGTTCCAAATTCAGAGCTCATGAATATCAAAGCGGAATTAGAAACAGAACACGAGCTTTGGTTAGAGTTTCTAGCACTCTCTCAGAACACACATTGAGTTCAAATGGGAACTCCAAAGCACTTCCAGATGGAATCACTTTGGGGGTAATACGCTGGATTCCACACAAATGAAGAGGGCTAAATACCACCGGAGTGGTACCTGAGTGAACATGCATGCTGCCCTCTCCTCTGTCTATGCCAGCGTGGACACACGCACGTACGTTTACACGTGCATGCTCGCACACACACTTACAGTATCTGTATGAGTGCACACACACAAAGTTATGCAAATAATAACACACAACACACACGAGTACACACACGCCTGCATACACACACACACACGTATGCAAATACAAATACAAATACACAACATGTGCACACACACATCTCCATACACACACACACACACACACACACAAAAGGCACACACCCAGCTAAATCTTGATCTTCAAACTGCTGGCTTCACTGTAGCCTCTCCTACAAGCCCATTTGCTGATGCTTTAGCCTTGCCAATGGGCTTTGATCCAATCTTTTTACAGTGCATCCTCTCTTTCCTCCTTCCTTAGTAATCACTATAGTTTTTGAATTGCTTTGTTACTATTTTTTAAAAGTATGTGGTGCATGTTCACAACTCTTAGTACAAAACTGGACACACTTGTAACGCAGCCAGTCTTTAATTCAAAACCTGTCATTGTGCATTCATTCAACATCTCTCACCACACAACCATTGATTCAACCGTTAAGTTTCTTGTGAAATGTAATGAAAACATTGGTGTGTGTGAGAGTGAAGGGGTGAGGTGAGTGAATATGTCAGTACGTGTGTGTGTGTGTGTGTGTGTGTCACCAAAACAAAACATAATTGTGGAACCTGACATTACCCCACACAATGACATAGGGGAGGACCCTTTCACCTTGACAGGCCTGCTCAATGTCATTGAGAAACACAATGAGTGTTGCATTGTAGGATCCAAGTAATGGCCTACGTCCTACCACACCTTCTTCAGAGATAGTAGAGCACATGGAGATGTTTCCCCCACATTGTCCAGGCACTTGGATTGTCGCCGTTTGCCGATGAGGTTCCGCCCATACCACCGCATTTTGGCCAGGTTTAATCCCGCTTCATCAACAAAGATATACTTGTGGTGGTTCACAGCAGCATCAAGCGCCATCACCCTCTAAAAATATATTTTGGTTAGTTATTTTTACAGTATAGTTCCATTATGATATTGTGAAGTAGCATGTGCATCAAATAGTAACAGTAATACAGTACCTAAACATACTCGGCCCGTTGTTTCTCTCAAAAGGCATCAGGTAAGTGTTTTATAGAAAATCTGGTGCCTCTTCAAAAGGCAGGCGATTGTTTGTAGACTGATGAATGCCACATGGGCAAAAGTGTCATCGTTCTCCTAAATGGCCTGATTTATTTTGGACGGCCGTATGTCATTCCTGTGCCTCACCGTTTCCACCACGGCCCACTCCTGCTGGTCGGTCAGCTCACGGCCACGGTCACCACGGGGTGTTCTGTCAATTCTGAGGGTAGAACAGAGTATACTGTCAACAGATCATTGAGTTAATAATTCCGCAGACAAATATGTTCTTTCTTGAATAAGGCAGCTCCAAAATGCAGGTGTTTCATTCTAGCTCAGTGCTTTCTGTGGTGGTAGGGCAGCCAGCAGAAAATACAGAGCATCGGGATTGGCAATGTTCTCTAGTCACGTCGTGACTGGCTCAGTGTTCTGCTACTTATGGAGACTACGTCATTTCAGAATCTACGGGGAGAGCTTGAAAATTCAAGCCCCTTGGGTGCTGCCACAGAGTTACATTAGAAGTGCCCATCCAAGAAGGCACCAGGTCATTGGCCAGAGATTAAATTACGTCAAATCATGTTACATCTACCGTAGCTTTGATTGAACTGATCATAGCATCAGCATGATCATAGCATGATTTCTAAATCTTAGCTAGCACGCTAGACAAGCAGTCATCACATGAATCATGTCAACAATCTACTGGCAAAAATCTTTTTCAATCTTTGTCATATGAAGATAAATTATAGATAAAACGTATTGGTTAACAACGGCCATTGGACATAGTTGGCAATTCAACAGTAAGTGGTTTGGAAGGAAACAGTGGCTAACTGCAAGCATTGCAAAGCAATCACTAGCCTGCTATTCATATGAGTGGGTGTGTGGTCCAAATCTGGATTTAAGTGTCTCTTTTCCAAGCTTAAAAGGATAAACATTCAACACCATGGGCCAGAAAAGTTTGAATACATTGGCCATGCTGTCCAGCATGACTTCTGCCGCGTTCAAAACAACTGCAAACTCAGAACTGGGAAATCTCCGACTTCAAGACAACTCTGAAAAAACACTAGCTCCGACTGGGAAAATACGTTTTCAAATACGTCATCCCACTCGGAATTCCAAGTCGGGAACTTTTTCTAGAGCTCCGATATGAAGATCACTGACGTCATGATTCGACCTTGTTTTTTTTCCCCGAGTTCCCAGTTGTCTTGAAAGCACTATAACTCCAGAGAATGACAGACTTTGATGACATTTGTTCCAAGTGAGCACAGCACAACAAGGTTGTGGAGTCCAAAAACATATTGTATGCTGCTTCATAAATGATGTAATATGCCACGGATATATGTATACTCTAGCTAAGAAAGTAATACTAAGTGTATGTTGTGTAGTAAGCTGTTAGTAGCCCAAGTGCCTCACCTTAATAATTTGGTCCCTTTTCCCCTCATAACTTAGCCTACTGTTCTGACTTGGTGGTGCACATGTAGCCTATAGCCTGTTTTAGAGAAATGTAATCACTGAATATTGTAAGAGCTTCATTGTCTGCTTATATGCCCCCTTTATTTATCCTACGGTGTACAGGGACTTGGTACTTGGTGTACAGGGAGAATATTGTAAGAACGGCCCATGTTCTGAATTCTGTTGCTGTACATTTCAAAAGTGCTGAAAACAATTGACTGCATCCATCTTAGCTCGCTCTTTAATGTCTTAATCGAAATGACGGATTGCGTCTTATCCGATTGTCGAACCCTTATGTTATAGTTTGTACATCTCAATTTTCAGTAGAAACCAAATTTGTGAGGCTGAATGAACTGTTTCGCTGCCAGACAAGGCTCCGCTGACAGCCAGTGGTAAGGATTCACCAAAGCGATACAAACAGAGTATGCTCAAGTTTGATGAGTGAAGGCAACACGATGAAAAACCTTGGCCCTCACCGACGAGATAATTATACTGAACAAAAATATGAACGTAGCATGTAAAGTGTGTCATGAGCTGAAATAAGAGATCCCAGAAATGTTCCATACCCACAAAAAGCTTATTTCTCCCAAATGTTGTTCACAAATGTGTTTACATCCCTGTTAGTGAGCATTTTTCTTTTGCCAAGATCATCCAGCCACCTGACAGGTGTGGCATATCATGAAGCTGATGAAACAGCATGATCATTACACAGGTGCACCTTGTGCTGGAGATAATAAAAGGCCACTCTAAAATGTGTTTGCGCTGTTCTGTGAAGGGCGTAGTACACAGCGTTGTACGAAATCTTCAGTTTCTTTGCAATTTCTCACATGGTACAGCCCTCATTTCTCAGAACAAGAATAGACCGACGAGTTTCAGAAGAAAGTTATTTGTTTCTGGCCATTTTGAGCCTGTTATCGAACCCACAAATGCTGATGCTCCAGATATTCAACTAGTCTAAAGAAGGCCAGTTTTATTGCTTCTTTAATCAGAACAACCATTTTCAGCTGTGCTAACATAATTGCAAAAGGGTTTTCTGATGATTAATTAACCTTTTAAAATGATAAACTTGGATGAGCTAACACAACTTGCCATTGGAACACAGAAGTGATGAATGCTGATAATGGGCCTCTGTACGCCTATGTAGATATTCCATAAAAAATCTGTTTCCTGCTACAACAGTCATTTACAACATTAACAATGTCTACACTGTATTTCTGATCTTTTTATTTTTTAATGGACCAAAAATGTGCTTTTCTTTCAAAAACAAGGACATTTCTAAGTGTCTCCAAACTTTTGAATGGTAGTGGCACATGAACTGTAACTCAGTAAAATCTTTGAAATTGTTGCATGTTGCGTTTATATTTCTGTTCAGTATATATTTTAGATCAGTGATCTCCAGGAAAAAAGAAGGAAAGGAATACAGACTCTCATCTCTACAAATGGTCCCCATGTTTTAGCTTGAACTTCACTCTACCCTACATGCTTGCCCTTCCCAGCTAGCACATTTAGTTCCTTGTAAGTTGTGGGAAAGTACGTTTTTGGTTTCCCATTGGTTCTAGGAATGAAGCTATAAGTTTCCAGACAGTTAAAATTGAACGTTTTTTAAACGTTCTGAGAACGGAAGTAGAAATTTCACCTGTTCTGGGAACATTTATTTTTAGGTTGCAGGGAGGTTCTGAGAAAGTTTTACTATAGTTCCCTGAAAGGGTTCCTGGAAGGTTTTATGAACCTTCCGAGAATGGAAATTATAGTTTATTTGAAGGTAATTTAATAGTGTTCTGAGATCGTATCAATAAGACTGCTAATAACACTGATCGTTTAGTATAACTCCAAGCACAGATAAGACACATGGACATTTATTTGCTTAGGAATTAATCATGCAAACACATTTTTTTTAAATTTATTGCGGTGTCAGTGTGATCCGAACCAATAATCTTCTGTTCCCTATCCATGGAATTAGTCCAATGATCCACCAGGACAGAGCTAGCATGCTATTTGTTTTCACTCATACAAAGTTGTTAATTTTGTTCTATTCAAACAGACCCCATTTCAAAGGAAACAAACCATCATTAAGATCAGGTGTAGCCAATTAGTGGGCGTGGCCTACACACCTGAACATACTTAACAAGAAAGAGGATTGAGAGAGTTTTGTTGAGGCTGAAAATGGAAATAATATTTATATTTATAAACAACATTCTTAGAACATTCTCTGAACGTTACTAAAGTTATTTTGTGGTTTCTAATGAAAGTTTTCTTAGAGTTCTCGGAACAATCTGAGAACATAACTTTAAGTAGAACCATGAGGAAACCTGTAGGAAACGTTATGCTGAAGTACTGAAATTCCTACAGAAGAACACTATTTCTTAAGGTTCTCGGAACAATGTGAGAAGATGACTTTAAATAAAACCATGAGGAAACTTGTAGGAAACGTTATGCTGAAGTACTGAAATTCCCACAGAAGAACACTATTTCTTAACGTTCTCGGAACAATGTGAGAACATGACTTTAAATAGAACCATGAGGAAACTTGTAGGAAACGTTACGCTGAAGTACTGAAATTCCCACAGAAGAACATTGTTTCTTAGCATTCTCTGAACAATTTGAGAACATGACTTTAAATAGAACCATGAGAGCACCTGTAGGCTTATTTACAGCTTCTTTCCCCAAGACATGACTGCTGAACAGTTAATCAATTTGCATCTCGGACTATTTGCATTGACCTCCTTTTTTACCCTGCTGCTACTCACTATTTATTTCCCCTACCTACAGTACATGTACATATTACCTCAATTACCTTGACTAACCTGTACCCCTGCCCAATGACTCGGTACCGGTACCCCCTGTATATAGCCTCGTTATTGTTATTTTAATGTCTTACTTATTTAAACTTTAGTTTATTTAGCAAATATTTTCTTACTTTGCAAAACTCTGCATTGTTGGTTAAGGGCATTTCACTGTATTTGTATTTACATTTATTATGGATCCCCAATCTGGATTGATCTGCCAAAGGAGCAGCTACTCTTCCTGGGGTCCATCAAAATTAAGGCAGTTTTAAAAACATTACAATACAATTACTGTTCCATAAGGTGTTTTTTAATCAGTTTTTTTTTTAATCAAATGTTATTGCTTGCGTCAGTTACTTGATGTGGAATAGAGTTCCATGTAGTCATGGCTCTATGTAGTACTGTGTGCCTCCCATAATCTGTTCTGGACTTGGGGACTGTGGAGAGACCTCTTGTGGCTTGTCTTGTGGGGTATGCATGGGTGTCCGATCTGTGTGCCAGTAGTTTACACAGACAGCTTGGTGCATTCAACATATCAACTTGCTCAATTTCCACATTATTTATTACAATATTTAGTGGAGGTTCAGGGTTTAGTGAGTGTTTTGTTCCAAATACAGTGCTTTAAGTTTGAGAAATATTTAGGGATAACTTATTCCTTGCCACCCACTCTGAAACTAACTGCAGCTCTTTATTGAGTGTTGCAGTCATTTCAGTCGCTGTGGTAGCTGACGTGTGTAGTGTTGAGTCATCCGCATACATAGACACTCTGGCTTTACTCAAAGTCAGTGGCATGTCGTTAGTAAAAATTGAAAAAAGCAAGGGGCAGAAACAACTATCCTGGGGAATTCCTGATTCTAATTGGAGTAAATTTGAGAGGCTTCCATTAAAGAACACCCTCTATGTTCTGTTAGACAAGTAACTCTTTATCCACATTATAGCAGGGGGTGTAAAGCCATAACACACATGTTTTTCCAGCAGCAGACTATGATCGATAATGTCAAAACTGAACTGAAGTCTAACAAGACATCCCCCACAATAATTTTATTCTCAGACAATCATCAGTCATTTGTGTAAGTGCTGTGCTTGTTGAGTGTCCTTCCCTATAAGCATGCTGAAATTCTGTTGTCAATTTGTTTACTGGGAAATTGTAACGGCATTCTTCGTTTGTTGAAAGAGAGTCGGACCGAAATGCAGCGTGGTGGTTAGTCATGATCTTTAATGAATGAAAGTGACGATACATGAAATAACGAAATAAATACAAAAAACAACAAACGGAACGTGAAACTTATTACAGCCTATCTGGTGAACACTACACAGAGACAGGAACAATGACCCACGAAAGACAAAGCGAACTCAGGCTACCTAAATACGGTTCCCAATCAGAGGCAATGAGAAGCACCTGACTGCTGATTGAGAACCGCCTCAGGCAGCCAAGCCTATACAACACCCCTAATCAGCCGCGATCCCAAATACTACAAACCCCAATACGAAACACAACACACAAACCCATGTCACACCCTGGCCTGAACAAATAATTAAAGAAAACACAAAAATACTAAGACCAAGGCGTGACAGAACCCCCCCCCCCAAGGTGCGGACTCCCGGACGCACCTCAAAACCATAGGGAGGGTCCGGGTGGGCGTCTGTCCACCCGGACCGGGTCGGGACGTGGACGTGGACGTCCTCCGGCTCGGGACGTGGACCCCACTCCATAAATGTCATAGTTCCTCCCCTTCGCGTCCTGGGATAATCCACCCTCGCCTCCGACCATGGCCTAATAGTCCTCACCCAGAACCCCACAGAACTGAGGAGCAGCTCGGGACTGAGGGACAGCTCGGGACTGAGGGGCAGCTCGGGACTGAGGGGCAGCTCGGGACTGAGGCAGCTCGGGACTGAGGGGCAGCCCGGGACTGAGGGGCAGCCCGGAACTGAGGGGCAGCCCGGAACTGAGGGGCAGCCCGGAACTGAGGGGCAGAACGGAACTGAGGGGAAGCCCAGTACTGAGAGGAAGCCCAGTACTGAGAGGAAGCCCAGTACTGAGATGAAGCTCAGGTAGGTAGTAGGCTCTGGTAGATCCTGGCTGGCTGGCGGATCTGGAAGATTCAGGTTGACTAGCAGATCTGGAAGATTCTGGATGACTAGCAGATCTGGAAGATTCTGGTTGACTGGCGGATCTAGCTGCTCTATGCAGACTGACAGCTCTGACTGCTCCATGCAGGCTGACAGCTCCTTGCAGACTGGCAGCTCTTTGCAGACTGACAGCTCTGACTGCTCCATGCAGGCTGACAGCTCTTTGCAGGCTGACAGCTCCTTGCAGACTGACAGCTCCTTGCAGACTGGCAGCTCCTTGGAGACTGGCAGCTCAGGCTGCTTCAAACAGGCAGGAGGCTCCGGCAGCGCAGGAGAGGAGGAAAACGCTGGCTGCGCTGAACAGGCGGGAGACTCCGACAGCGCAGGAGAGGAGGAAAACGCTGGCTGCGCTGAACAGGCGGGAGACTCCGACAGCGCAGGAGGGAAGGAAGGCTCTGGCTGTGCTGAACAGGCGGGAGACTCCGACAGAGCAGGAGAGGCGAGGCGCACTGTAGGCCTGATGCGTGGTGCGGGCACTGGTGATACTGGAGCAAGGACACGCACAGGAAGCCTGCTGCGGGGGGCTGCTACCGGAGGACTGGTGTGTGGAGGTGGCTCTGGATAGACCGGACCGTGCAGGCGCACTGGAGCCCTTGAGCACGGAGCCTGCCCAAGCTTACCTGGTTCGATGCCCACTCTAGCCCGGCAAATACGAAGGGCTGGTATGAACCGTACCGGGCTATGCACCCGCACTGGAGACACCGTGCGCTCACTAGCATAACACGGTGCCTGCCCGGTCTCTTTAGCCCACCGGAAAGCACAGGGAGTTTGCGCAGGTCTCCTACCTGGCATAGCCATACTCCCTGTAAGCCCCCCCCCCAATAATTTTTGTTGGGTTGCTTCTCGGGCTTCCTTGCCAACCGTGTTCCCTCGTATCGCCGGCTCCTATCTCCTGCTGCCTCTGCTTCCTCCTTGGGGCGGCGATATTCACCAGGCTGAGCCCAGGGTCCTCTTCCGTCTAATATCATCTCCCAAGACCAGAAGTCCTTATATCGCTGCTCCTCATGATTAACAGGGAGAGTTGGCTCAGGTCTGACTCCTGACTCTGCCACTCTCTCCCTGAGCCCCCCCCCAATACATTTTTTGGGGTGACTTTCGGGTTTCGCTCTGCGCCGCCGTGTTTTCCTTTTCGACTCCATTCGCCTATAGCCTTCTTCGCACTGCTCAAGCGAATCCCATGCGGGCTCCTGCACTCTCTCTGGGTCGGCCGCCCACCTGTCGATTTCTTACCACGTCGTATACTCCATGCCATTGCTGTCCATAACATCCTCCATTCGCTGCTCCTGCTGTCGCTGCCTGTTACCACGCTGCTCGGTCCGTGTGTGGTGGGTGATTCTGTAACGGCGTTCTTCGTTTGTTGAAAGAGAGTCGGACCGAAATGCAGCGTGGTGGTTACTCATGATCTTTAATGAAGGAAAAGTGACGATACATGAGATAACGAAATAAATACAAAAAACAACAAACGGAACGTGAAACTTATTACAGCCTATCTGGTGAAACTACACAGAGACAGGAACAATCACCCACGAAAGACAAAGCGAACTCAGGCTACCTAAATACGGTTCCCAATCAGAGGCAACGAGAAGCACCTGACTGCTGATTGAGAACCGCCTCAGGCAGCCAAGCCTATACAACACCCCTAATCAGCCGCGATCCCAAATACTACAAACCCCAATACGAAACACAACACACAAACCCATGTCACACCCTGGCCTGAACAAATAATTAAAGAAAACACAAAAATACTAAGACCAAGGCGTGACAGAAATAGCATTGTATCTGGTCAAACTTTTTTCCAGAAGTTTACGAAGGGTTGGTGACAGGCTGAATGGTAGGCTATTTGAGCCAGTACCGGGGCTTTACTATTCTTGGGTAGCGGAATGACTTTAGCTTCCTTCCAGGCCTGAGGACACATGCTCTCTTGTAGGCTTAAATTGAAGATGTGGCAAATAGGAGTGGCAATATCATCTGCTATTATCCACAGTCATTTTCCATCCAGATAGTATCCAGATTTTATTCGGTGCATGTGACAAATACAATTTTATTTGATGCTGTAGTACTGAAATTCCCACAGAAGGAAATTGTTTCTTAACGTTCTCTTAACTATTTGAACATTCCCAATGTCAAACCAATCGGAGAACATTCCTAGAGAATTACCAAATTTGAAATGAAAAGTCACCAAGTTTGAACTTTTAGGAAACGTTCTGTTAAAGTAATGAAATGCCAAGAAAATAAAGTATTTTTATCAAGTTCCTTAAATGTGCTGAGAATGTTCAAATGACAAGCAACTATCCTGCACCATTCCCAGGAAGTTGTGGGAAAGTTGTATGCAGAATAACCATATGGACGACGACGCTCTCACCGAGCTGGAAGAAACCCATGGTCCTCAGAACGTTGTGTGGTAGCTGGGTTAGCTTTAACCTCCTGTTGGTCTACACCCTACACAAAAGAGCACGAGCAGGCATCCTAACTCTAACCCAGTCTCACTCATCTGACTGGCTTGTGAAGGCATACGAATGACCACTTCAGCTTATTAAGAGTCTGCAAACATCACCAGAGAGACAATAACACATGTAAGAGCATACTTAAGTGATACTGATTGTGGCACTGATTGTGTGTGGAAAATCTCCTATTTCTCTCTCCATGGGGTGTGTGTGTGTGTGTGTGTGTGTGTGTGTGTGTGTGTGCACATGTGCCTTATCACCATTATCATTATTAATAACTGTCTTGCTCTCACCACGTCGGCAATCCTTTGAACTGGGCCTCTTTTTCCCATGAGTGAGTGAGTGTGTGAGAGGATGTATTCAAAAATGCCAAAAATGCCACCTTGACTTAAGATGAGTCAAGCGGGGAAAGTAAACAGGGTCGGCTCCCAGAGAGGCTTGGATATAAACAGTAGATGTGTTGAGAAGGGTGTTTATTTTTTAATGGACCTCTATGGTGTTTGATGTGCCTTGCGGTCTTTAGCCTTTATATGCACAATACTGGTTGATCTTTGCCAACAGCCCCCAATATCACTATGTTGGACTTTATTAGACTTCTTTGTTTCTTCAATTCACCCTCCTTTCTCTTTAGAATGCATACGTGGACGCATATGGAAATAGCATATTTTAGCCTAAATCTGTTAGCTTCCATTCAATATTGCCCTCACCTGCAAGCTACATTTTACTTTTAAACTTGAAATGAAATAGGTCTAGTCCAGAAATATTAGCATTGCTTTGTAAACCATGACTTGTCACTGTGTTACTCTTTTAATTAACAGGACAAAGTAGGTCTACTTTGCAAAGTGCTGGCCGCCATGGTGTGGACTTGTTACGACCTTATGCTCCAACAGGAAGCAAAGAGGAGTAAGTGTAATGGTGCTTTCAAGAAAACTCGGAAACTCTGATCCTCGGAGTTAAAAATTGCTTAGGTTGTGTAGAGCTTCCTATTGGTTGATTCTGACACTTCCAAGTGGGAAACTCAGAGCTCATCTTTCTACAACAAGGTTCCAAGTCTGGAATTTGTAGGTTGGTGGTATTGAAATGCAATTAAGCCCACCTCTGCTGTTCATACTCACCCAGTGATGAGTACCCAACAAAGTGATGAGTAGGAAGAGATATGGGGAGAGGTTTTCCTCATTTCTCCACCCAGGGACGGAAAATAGCTGGCAGCCGTCAAGGATGTGAGGAACGTTACGGGTTGGGAATTGTCTGTGAGTGGATAAACTCCGGATCTGATGATGCTCGGGCACTCTGGGCCAAACAAACATGAGTAACACAATTAAAATGGGATCACTCTCTGGGGCTGGCTCTTCCTGCATTCGCCTGATGGATGACATTCATAATGCTGCATAATGATTTCCAGAGGATGGAAACGGGCCCCTAGTTCCTTTAGAAATTGATTAGTCTCTTAGTCACACAGATTACTCACACTACTTAAATGTTTTAGATGCAGTTTGGCATTTCTCTTTCACCTCCATGTGTAGGCCTACAGTAAATATATGCCTAGCTATTTGCATGTTGAAATTTAGTAGGGTAAAAGTATTTTAATGATGAAGTTTGCTTGTTTTAGATTTAGCAATAGCCTAATATAGACTTGAATAGCCTATTAATCTATAGTAGGTAAGGGTAAGGGTACACACCGTCATGAAACATAGCAAACTTTTAGTGAAACTGAACAAACCCACAGTGAAAAGAAACCTCATCCTTAGGCTGGTTGCGCATGAGCGGAATTATTTGGTGAACAAGATTATTTGAAACGTTTTTTAGGGCCTTGATCAATTAGATTTGCTCGCCTCCTGCGTCCTCTCTCCTCAGTCCTCTCTCGCTTACTTTTGAAAAAGGTCCAAATTAATCGAGGAGAGTGAACGTGGATGTAAATGCGCTTGCTTCAAATTAAACAGTTCTTCTCCACTTGTGCGTCTTTAGGCAAAGGACGTTTACAGGGGTGGATCCCAAAATAAATGTGTGCGTTCAGTTTGACTAAAAGTTTGTTAGCCCAGAAAATCTCAAATGTTATTACATACAGCCGGGAAGAACTATTGGATATAAAAGCGTTATCTTACCAACATTACGACCAGGAATACAACATTCCTGAAGCGGATCCTTTGTTCGGAACTCCACCCTGGACATGGAATCTAATCCCAGAGGCCGACCCAAAACTACCCGGTCGCCACAGGAGAGGCAGACGGAGCGGCCTACTGGTTAGAATTAGAAGGCGAGCACACCATCCACCGCTTCCGAGCATATTACTCACCAATGTCCAATCTCTAGACAACAAGGTGGACAGAGATTGTTTCATTCTCTGTTTCACGGAAACATGGCTCACTAGGGATATGTCAGAGTCGGTACAGCCACCTGATTTCTTCATTCATCGTGCCGACAGAACATCTCTCTGGTAAGAAGAAGGGCGGGGGTGTGTGACTTATGATTAACGACTTATGGTGTAAACATAACAACATACGGGATCTCAAATCCTTTTATTCACCTGACAGAATTCCTTACAATCACATGCCGATGGCATTATCTCCCAAGATAATTATTTTTGATTATAGTAACAGATGTGTATATCCCCCCCAAGCCGATACCTCGACAGCCCTGAAAGAACTTCACTGGACTCTACGTAAACTGGAAACCATATATCCTGAGGCTGCATTTATTGTAGCTAGGGATTTTAACAAAGCTAATCTGAGAACAAGGCTTCCTAAATTCTATCAGCATATCGAATGCGTGACACGAGCTGGTAGCATTCTGGACCATTGCTACTCTAACTGCTACGATGCATACAAAGCCCTCCCCCGCCCTCCCTTCGGCAAATCTGACCATGACTCCATTTTGTTGCTCCCATCTTAAAGCCAGAAACTAAAACAGGAAATCCCCATGCTCAGGTCTATCCAAGGCTGGTCTGACCAATCGGATTCCACACATCAAGATTGCTTCGATCACGTGGACTAAGATATGTTCCGGGTAGCCTCAGACAATAACATTGACGAATACCCATCAGAGATGTTGTACCCACTGTGACTATTAAAACCTTCCCTAACCAGAAATTGTGGATTGATGGCAGAATATGCGCAAAACTGAAAGCGCGAACCATCGCTTTTAAGACAAAGTAAAGTCGCAATTTAATGGCTCAAATACGAAATATATATGTATATGGCAGGGTCTACAGTCAATAACAGATTTCAAAAGAAAACCAGCCTCGTCGCGGACATTGACGTCTTGCTCCCAGACAAATTAAACAACTACTTTGCTCGCTTTGAGGACAATACAGTGCCACTGACATGGCCAGCTACCAAAGCCTGTGGGCTCTCGTTCTCCGTGGCCAACGTGAGTAAAACATTTAAACGTGTTAACTAGAGGTCGACCGCTTATGATTTTTCAACACCGATACCGATTATTGGAGGACCAAAAAAAGCAGATACCGATTAATCGGACAATTTTTATTTATTTATTTGTAATAATGACAATTACAACAATACTGAATGAACACTTATTTTAACTTAATATAATACATCAATAAAATTCAATTTAGCCTCAAATAAATAATGAAACACGTTCAATTTTGTTTAAATAATGCAAAAACATAGTGTTGGAGAAGTAAAAGTGCAATATGTGCCATGTAAAAAAGCTAACGTTTGAGTTCCTTGCTCAGAACATGAGAACATATGAAAGCTGGGGGTTTCTTTTTAACATGAGACTTCAATATTCCAAGGTAAGAAGTTTTAGGTTGTAGTTATTATAGGACTATTTCTCTCTATACCATTTGTATTTCATATACCTTTGACTATTGGATGTTCTTATAGGCACTTTAGTATTGCCAGTGTAACAGTATAGCTTCGGTCCCTCTCCTCGCCCCTACCTGGGCTTGAACCAGGAACACATCGACAACAGCCACACTCGAAGTAGCGTTACCCATCGCTCCACAAAAGCCACGGCCCTTGCAGAGCAAAGGGAATAACTACTCCAAGTCTCAGAGCGAGTGACGTTTGAAACGCTATTAGTGCGCACCCCGCTAACTAGCTAGCCATTTCACATCGGTTACACCAGCCATTAGGCTTATAGGCTTGAAGTCATAAACAGCACTGTGCTTGCGAAGAGCTGCTGGCAAAACGCACGAAAGTGCTGTTTGAATGAATGCTTACGAGCCTGCTGCTGCTTACCATCGCTCAGTCAGACTGCTCTGTCAAATATCAAATCATAGACTTAATTATAACATAATAACACACAGAAATACGAGCCTTTGGTCATTAATATGGTCGAATCCGGAAACTATTATTTCGAAAACAAAACGTTAAATTATTTCAGTATCCAACGGGTGGCATCCCGAAGTCTAAATATTCTTGTTACATTGTACAACCTTCAATGTTTAGCTAAATATGCAGTTTTAAAAATATATACTTCTGTGTATTGATTTTAAGAAAGGCATTGGTGTTTATGGTTTAGGTACAGTCGTGCAACGATTGTGCTTTTTTCGCAAATGCGCATTTGTTAAATCATCCCCCAGCGTTGCATCGATTATATGCAACGCAGGACACGCTAGATAAACGAGTAATATCATCAACCATGTGTAGGTAACTAGTGATTATGATTGATTGATTGTTTTGTATAAGATAAGTTTAATGCTAGCTAGCAACTTACCTTGGCTTCTACGCATAACAGGCAGGCTGTTATGGCCGTTGTTGGTGTTGGAAGAAGAGGAGGACCAATGCGCAGCGTGGTAAGTGTCCATATTGATTTAATAGAACAATCGAACACTGAAACAAAACAATAAAGCGACAACGAACTAAACGAAACAGTCCTGTACGGTGAATACACAAAACACTGAACAGAAAATAATCACCCACAACTCAAGGGTGAAAACAGGCTACCTAAGTATGGTTCTCAATCAGGGACAACGATTGACAGCTGCCTCTGATTGAGAACCATACCAGGCCAAACACAGAAATCCCAATCATAGAAAAAATAACATAGACTGCCCACCCAACTCACGCCCTGACCATACTAAAACAAAGACAACACAAAGGAACTAAGGTCAGAATGTGACAGTACCCCCCCCCCCAAAAAAAACTGAACCTATAAGGGAGGGTCTGGGTGGGCGTCTGTCCGCGGTGGTGGCTCTGGCACGGGACGTGGACCCCACTCCACCATAGTCTTTATCCGCCTCTTAACCCGCCTCCGTGGCCTCTTTAGAGCGGCGACCCTCGCTGCCGACCTCGGACTGGGGACCCTAGCAACGGGTCCCGAATGGACGGGAGATTCCGGCAGCACCGGACATGCGGGAGACTCCGGCAGCGCCGGAGTGAAGGGCGATTCCGGCAGCGCCGGACTAACGGACGGCTCATGCAGCTCCTGACTGACGGGCGGCTCTGGCAGCTCCTGGCTGACAGGCGGCTCTGGCAGCTCCTGTCTGACGGGCGGCTCTGGCAGCTCCTGACAGACGGGTGACTCTGGCAGCTCAGGACAGACGGGCGGCTCATGCAGCGCCGGAGTGAAGGGCGGCTCTGGCAGCTCCTGACTGACAGGCGGCTCTGGCAGCTCCTGTCTTACGGGCGGCTCTGGCAGCTCCTGACAGACGGGTGACTCTGGCAGCTCAGGACAGACGGGCGACTCTGGCAGCTCAGGACAGACGGGCGACTCTGGCAGCTCAGGACAAACGGGCGACTCTGGCAGCTCAGGACAAACGGGCGACTCTGGCAGCTCAGGCCAGACTGGCGACTCTGGAAGCTCAGGACAGACGGGAGACTCTGGCAGCTCTGGACAGACGGGAGACTGTAATGGGCAGGTGGAGACAGTGAACCAGGAGGTGGGGAGGTTTCTGCGGTTGTATTGCCAGGACCAGCCAGGGGAGTGGGCGAGATACGCCGTCATTGAAAATAAGAATGTGTTCTTAACTGACTTGCCTAGTTATTTATTTACTTTTCTGCTCTTCTGCACACCAATATCTCTACCTGTACATGACCATCTGATCTTTTATCACTCCAGTGTTAATCTGCAAAATTGTAATTATTTGCCTACCTCCTCATGCCTTTTGCACACATTGTATATAGACCCCCCCTTCGTTTTCTACTGTGTTATTGACTTGTTAATTGTTTACTCCATGTGTAACTCTTTGTTGTATGCTCACACTGCTATGCTTTATCTTGGCCAGGTCGCAGTTGCAAATGAGAACTTGTTCTCAACTAGCCTACCTGGTTAAATAAAGGTGAAATAAAATAAAAATAAAAGATGTAAAAAAAAGAAAAGTAAAAAAAGAAATACCAATTTCCGATTGTTATGAAAACTTGAAATCGGCCCCAATTAATCGGCCATTCCGATTAATCGGTCGACCTCTAGTGTTAACCCCTACAAGGCTGTCGGTCCAGACTGCATTCCTAGCCGCGTTCTCAGAGAATGCGCAAACAAGCTGGCTGGTGTGTTTACGGACATATTCAATCAATCCCTACCCCAGTCTGCTGTCCCCACAAACTTCAAGATGGCCACCATTGTTCCTGTTCCCAAGAAAGCTAAGGTAACTGAGCAAAATGACTATCTCCCCGTAGCACTCACTTCTGTCATCATGAAGTGCTTTGAGAGACTAGTCAAGGATCATATCACCTCCACCCTACCTGAAACCCTAGACCCACTCCAATTTTCTTACAGCCCCTATAGGTCCACAGACAATGCAATCACCATCACACTGCACTATCCCATCTGGACAAGAGGAATACCTATGTAAGAATGCTGTTCATTGACTACAGCTCAGCATTTAACACCATAGTACCCTCCAAACTTGTCATTAAGCTCGAGATCCTCGGTCTCGACCCCGCCCTGTGCAACTGGGTCCTGGACTTTCCTACGGGCAGCCCCCAGGTGGTGAAGGTAGGAAACAACACCCCCACCTTGCTGATCCTCAACACTGGGGCCCCAAAAGGGAGTGTTCTCAGCCCTCTCCTGTACTCCCTGTTCACCCATGACTGCGTGGCCATATACGCCTCCAACTCAATCATCAAGTTTGCAGACGACACTTCAGTGGAAGGCTTGATTACTAACAACGATGAGACGGCCTACAGGGAGGAGGTGAGGGCCCTCGGAATGTAGTCAGGAAAATAACCTCTCACTCAACGTCAACTAAACAAAGGACATGATCGTGGACTTCAGGAAACAGCAGAGGGAGCACCCCCCCATCCACATCGACGGGACAGTAGTGGGGAAGGTGGAAAGTTCTAAGTTCCTTGGCGTACACATCACAGACAAACTGAAATGGTCCACCCACACAGACCATGCCTCTTCAACCTCAGAAGGCTGAAGATATTTTGCTTGTCACCTATAACACTCACAAACTTTTACAGATGCACAATCGACAGCATCCTGTCTGGCTGTATCACCGCCTGGTACGGCAACTGCACCGCCCTCAACCGCAAGGCTCTCCTGAGGGTCTGCACAACGCATCACCGGGGGCAAACAACCTGCCCTCCAGGACACCTACAGCACCCGATGTCACAGGTAGGCCAAAAAGATCATCAAGGACAACAACCACCCGAGCCACTGCCTGTTTACCCCGCTATCATCCAGAAGGCGAGGTCAGTACATGTGCATCAAAGCTGGGACCAAGAGACTGAAAAACAGCTTCTATCTCAAGGCCATCAGACTGTTAAACAGCCATCATTAATATGGAGAGCCTGCTGCCAACATACAGACTCAAATCTCTGGCCACTTAATAAAGGTATCACTAGTCACTTTAAATAATGGCACTTTAATGATGTTTACATATCCTACATTACTCATCTCGTATGTATATACTGTATTTTATACCTTCTATTGCATCTAGCCTATGCCGCACGGACATTGCTCAACAATATATGTATATGTACATATTCTTACTCATCCCTTTACACTTGTGTGTATAAGGTAGTCGTTGTGAATTTGTTAGATTACTTGTTGGATATTACTGCACTGTCAGAACTAGAAGCACAAGCATTTCACTACACTCACATTAACATCTGCTAACCATGTGTATGTGACCAATACAATTTGTTTTGATTTGATTAAAGTGCTCAAAACAAATTAAATTAGTTATGCATTACATTTTATGGATAGAACAATAAGTACAATATTGTTTTAAAACTTTTGCATGTTTTTTCCTCTGACAAAATAAAAGCTGATTCAAAGGGGGTTGGCAGATTTAAAAAATATTCTGCAGTAGGATATACATGAATATCCTCAATGAAAGGTCACTATCGAGCAGGGGAGGACACTACCGTTTGCCTACTAAAGAACTGACCAGTTGTGGAAAAAGTACCCAAATGTTATACTTTAGTAAAAGTAAAGATACTTTAATAGAGAATTACTCAAGTAAAAGTGAGTCACCCAGTAAAATACTACTTGAGTAAAAGTCTAAAAGTATTTAGTAATAAATATACTTAATTATAAAAAGTTAATGTAATTGTTAAAATATACTTATGCATCAAAATTAAAAGTACAAATCATTTCAAATTCCTTATATTAAGCAAACCAGATGGCGCCATTACATTTTTTAAAATGTTTTACGAAAAGCCAGGGGCACACCAACGCTCAGACATCATTTACAAACAAAGCATGTGTGTTTAGTGAGTCCACCAGATCAGAGGTGGTAAGGATTACCAGGGATGTTCTCTTGAGAAGCGTGTGAATTGGAAAATGTTCCTGTGCCTCTCAGCATTAAAAATGTAATGAGTACTTTTGGGTGTCAGGGAAAATGTATGGAGTAAAATTATTTTCTTATTTTCTTTAGGAATGTAGTAAAAGTTGTCCAAACTATAAATAGGTAACTAAAGTACACATACCCCCAAAACGACTTTAAAGTATTGGCACCCCAGTAGGAGCGGTCCTCCGTAAGAATAAATGGAATTCTATAGTATCTGAATTAAATGTTTTAAGGACAAAATAAAATGTATTTAAGTATTTTTTTAGAGTGGTGACAGTAACATTAGTAATCAAAAAAAAATAATCTTTAAGAAAAATCTTTATATATATATATACAGTACCAGTCAAAATGTTTTGACAAATCTACTCATTCAAGGGATTTTCTTTATTTTACTATTTTCTACATTGTAGAATTATAGTGAAGACACCAAACAAATCAAAATATATTTTATGTTTTGGATTCTTCAAAGTAGAATCGGTTGCCTTAATGACAGCTTTGCACACTCTTGTTTTTCTCTCAACCAGTTTAATGAGGTCGTCACCTGGAATGCATTTCAATTAATAGGTGTGCCTTGTTAAATGCTAATTTGTGGAATTTATTTCACAAACAGTTTTGTTGTGACAAGGTATACAGAAGATAGCCAGACGTCATGTTAATTGTATCTTTATTTAACCTTTATTTAACCAGGCAAGTCAGTCAAAATTCTTATTTTCAATGACGGCTTAGGAACAGTGCCTGTTCTGGAGCAGGTTGACAGATTTGTACCTTATCAGCTCAGGGGTTTGAACTTGCAAACTTCCGGTTACTAGTCCAACACTCTAACCACTAGGCTACCCTGCCACCCCAGCAAGTACAGCTCAAACAACAGTCCATCATTACTTTATATTTAAGACATGAAGATCAGTCAATCCGGAAAATATCTCAAAAGTGAATTTACAAGTTTATCATCTTTCAAAGCAGAATTACTTTCCCATTGTTCTTCAAAAATGCAGTGTAGGATATACCATTTTTAGCTCTGTGTATTATCCAATATTTTATTTTTTACATTTCAAATTTTGCTACACACCAAATCCAGGTGATGAGTTACATCTTTTTTTATTTTTAGCTCACATAATGTCATTTAAAAGTAGAGGTGTCTGTAATATAATAAATGTGGCAGAAATGAAAGTACACGTGCATTTCTATAGCTTCCAAAATCATTTCAACACTTTTGTAGGAGTGTCAATATGGAGGCTCGGTGGCTTCAACAGAGACCCTTAATACTCATCTAGTGTATATTCCTCCTGAGACCCGGGAGAATATACACAAAACATAAGTGTTTGTTTCCACTATTTTTTTTCAAAGAATATTGTTATTTATCTTTTATTGTAAATGAAAAATTGTCCCCTGTAGTGGTCATTAGGACGTAAATATGAAAACATAAACATTACAGCCAATGGGAACAGTAGGTGAAAAACATAATTGCGGCATCTGGGTGTCCACTGCAGAGGGCAAAACTATCTTTTGGTATTTGTTTGATTACTCAAGTGTTGATATAGTCCCAATATGTTTTGTATGTCAGCAATATAGTTTTCAAGACATGTAACATTAAAAATAAAGTAATCTGGCCCGTGTGATGCAAATTTCTGTCATTTGAAAGTTCCATATCCTTTCTAGGGCTAGCGGAACCCCACGACAACGTTCCACTGAAAAGTCAGAACGCCACCCAGTTTTTAGAAACATGTAACTTTCACACATTAACAAGTCCAATACAGCAAATGAAATATAAACATCTTGTTAATCTACCCATCGTGTCCAATTTCAAAAACGATTTACAGCAAAAGCACAACATATGATTATGTTAGGTCTGAGCCAAGTCAAAAAAACACACAGCCATTTTTCCAGCCAAAGATAGGAGTCAAAAAAACAGAAATATAGATCAAATTAATCAGATGAGACTCATAGAACATCATGTTACACAATACATGTATGTTTTGTTCAACAATGTGCATATTATTATCCAAAAATCTCAGTTTACATTGGCACCTTACGTGCAGTAATATTTTGATTCCAAAACATCCTGTGATTTTGCAGAAATACTCATAATAAACATTGATAAAAATGCAAGCGTTATTCACAGAATTAAGATAGACTTATCCACTATGCAACCGCTGTGTCAGATTTTTTATTTTTTATTACGGAAAAAGCTAAATCTGAGAACGGCGCTCAGAGCACAATCCAGCCAAAGAAACAGCTTCAACAGAAGCTAGAAAAAACACTATAAATATTAACTTACCTTTGATGATCTTCATCAGAAGGCACTCCCAGGAATCTCAGTTCGATTTGTTCCATAAACTTTCATAAAGCCCATCATTTTGCCACTTGTGGTTAGCGTGTTCAGCCCAGTAATCCATCTTCAAGAGGCGTGAGCACTTCCTCCAGACAAAAACTCGAAAAGTTATGTTACAGTCCGTCAAATGATGTATGCAATCAATCTTTAGGATGTTTTTAACATAAATCATCAATAAGGTTCCAACCGGAGAATTTCATTGTCTGAAGAAAAGCATTGGAACGAGAGCAAACACTGTCGGGGGCGCGCGTCATGAGACGTAGGCTTTCTGCCAGACCACTCACTCAAAGAGCTAATATGAGCCCCTCCTTTATATTAGAATCCTCAAACCAGTTTCTAAAGACGGTGACATCTAGTGGAAGCCCTAGGAAGTGCAACCTCATCCATATCTCAATGGGATTTCTATAGGCACTGTTTTGAAAATCGATTTCTCACTTCCTGTTTGGATTTCATGTCAGGTTTTTGCCTGCCATATGAGTTCTGTTATACGCACAGACATCATTCAAACAGTTTTAGAAACTTCAGAGTGTTTTCTATCCAATACGAATAATAATATGCAGATATTAGCATCTGGGACAGAGTAGGAGGCAGTTCAGTCTGGGCAAAAGTGAAAAATGCTGCCCCCTATCCCAAAAAGGAAATCTTGAAAACTTGATGATTGCTGACATGCAAAACATTGTGGGACTATATCAACAAAGAACTAAGAGAAACAAATACCAAAAGATTGTTTTTGGATGTTTTCCATTAACTATTCTTTAACTATAAATTCTTTAACTGTTCCTTAACTATACCTGGCCTTGTGGTGAAAAGACAACAACCTCTCCCACAACGTGATCAAGACAAAGGAGATGATAGTGGACTACAGGAAAAAGAGGACAGAGCACACCCCCATTTTCATCTCTGGGGCTGCAGTGGAGCAGGTTGAGAGCTTCAAGTTCCCTGGTGTCCACATTACCGACAAATTAACAAGATTTGGCATGGGTCCTCAGATCCTCAAAAGCTTCTACAGCTGCACCATCGATAGATGGTGTAGTTAGAGCATTTGGCCAGTAACCAAAAGGTTGCTAGATCAAATCCCCGAGCTGACAAGGTAAAATCTGTTGCTCTGCCCCTGAACAAGGCAGTTAACCCACTCATCCTATGCTGTCATTGTAAATAAGAGTTTGTTCTTAACTGACTTTCCTAGTAAAATAAAGGGTAAAAAAAATCCTGACTGGTCTCATCACTGGCAGCTGCTCAGCCTCCAACTGAGAGGCACTACAGAGGGTAGTGCGAATGGCCCAGAACATCATTGGGGCCAAGCTTCCTGCCATCCAGGACCTCTATTCCAGGCGATGTCAGAGGAAGGATCGAAAAATTGTCAAAGACTCCAGCCACCATAGTCATAGACTGTTCTCTCTGCTATCGCACGGCAAGCGGTACCAGAGCGCCAAGTCTAAGTCCTTAGTCTAAACTGCTTCTACCTCCAAGCCATAAGACTCCTGAACATCAAATGAAATGGCTACCCAGACTATTTGCATTGCCCTAAACCTCTTTACACCGCTGCTACTCTCTGTTGTTGTCATCTATGAATACTCACTTCAATAACTGTACCTACATGTACATACTACCTCAACTAACCGGTGCCCCCGCACATTGGCTCTGTACTGGTATCCCCTGTATATAGTCTTGCTATTGTTGTTTTACTGCTGCTCTTTAATGACTTGTTACTTTTATCTCTTATTCTTGTCCGTATTTTTTAAAACTGCATTGTTGGTTGAGGGCTCGTAAGTAAGCATTTCACTGTAAGGTGAAATGCTGTTGTATTCGGCGCATGTGACTAATACAATTTTATTTGATTTGAGATATTCACTTGCTAGAAACAGAAAAACTCCATCCCCCCAAACAATGTGAATATCAAACTCACGAAAAAGGATAATTGATAATTGACCTCAGAGATATGGACGAAGAACTGATGTCCACTAGAGGCCCAAAATGAATTGCTGCGTTTCCGGAGTACGCAGCAAAAATAAATATATAAATCATTGATTGGCACAATCCTAGACCACTTGACCACTTATCAGTTTCCGGGTTCTGAAGGAGAGAGGACCGTCTTTTGCCCAAACGAGAATCTCACTAGGATTAGGCCTAGTTTATGTTTGAAGATTTCATAGGCCTAATGTTATCAGCTGTCCAGTAGATTAATTGCAATCTTATTTTGCCTTACTACCTACAGACTGACGAGCCTACAAATGATTTTCCAGCTCTATTATGAGCACGCCACATATCATCAGTGGTTTCCACAAATCAAATCACCTATTACATTTGACGCAGGACAAGTTTTGCTATTCTTTCACTGTTTCTTGACAGTCAGTTAGGTGGGTCTTAGGTCGCCAATTTGTCTGTGTATTTTGCGTTGTTTGTAGCCTATTTTGTTTACTTTTGAGTTTGTTTAATTAGTTACATTATTAGGGAAGGTTTGTTATTGAATGGCCTACTGTTGCAAGTGCGAAGCTTGGTCAGTAGAGGGCGCACTCTACCCACGTGCATGCAGTTGTGGAACTTCACTCAGAGGAAGGTGCCAAAAATGAAGCGAGGCAAAAGCCGGAGGCT
This sequence comes from Oncorhynchus kisutch, assembly GCF_002021735.2. Taxonomy (NCBI): domain Eukaryota; kingdom Metazoa; phylum Chordata; class Actinopteri; order Salmoniformes; family Salmonidae; genus Oncorhynchus; species Oncorhynchus kisutch. The sequence goes on from NC_034198.2 coordinate 3,152,862, forward strand.
GACATTTTCTTAAAGGTTTCCGCTGCAGGGAACCCAAATGCTGGACAACGAAGCTTTGGAAAAGTCCCTGGAGATTGTTTTTGAGACACATTCAGTAATCCAAGTGCAGCAACACAAAGGACTGTAGAGCGCCCCCCGTTTGGATTCCCTTTGACAGCAAGTGAGTGTGTGTTGCCTGTTCTTACTCTTTCTTTCATTCCTCCTTTAATGCAGCCTAATCGGTCCCTACTTGTAATTAGAGTGAACATCTACCTAGATTAGTGCCTGCCTAGTTTAAGTTACATTGTCCTGGACAAATGGGACAGTTACAGTGGGGTGGAGATGTTTGAGTGGTGCATGTTTCATGCTTTCAGCATGCATTGGTTCATAGGCCTACTTATCAACAGTATTAAATGTTACTGCTTGTTAAATGTTTAATGCATGGAGACCAGGCTAAACTACATCATGGCACACTGTTTAGTAGTCAAATTCCTATTCAGCGTATGACTGCTTGGTTTAAATCATTGGCATGATCTCCCATGTAATTAAATTGTTGTTCCATCATAAGGTAATGATTGGGGTGGACAGATTGATGGGTCAGGAGTTTAGTGTTAAGGTGCTTTCAAATGATTACAGCCCTATACAGATGTAATTAACAAACTAAGCAGATTTAAAACTACATAATTTTTTACAATAACAACCTCAACAAGGTTGTAAATCCTTGTAAGCCATATATTCCTTCACAAATACACTGCAAGATATCATATCATTATGATAGAGATAAGGTCAAATTAGTAAGTGCAAAAAGTAGAAGGGACTTTTTCTTGATCATGGTTTTGTAGATGTGTGTATTTAAAACAAAATATCGATCAAACTTAGAGATTAAGGGCCTATATAACAAATATACAGCTTTAAATGTATCATTTATGATATTATGATGAGAGGGAAAGTATTTAGATTAGTGCGTTACGTTCAGCAGTTCCAAAACATCCGGTGATTTTGTAGAGAGCCACATCAATTTACAGAAATACTTATCATAAATGTTGATGAAAATACAACTGTTATGAGTGGAATTAAAGATACACTTCTCCTTAATGCAACCGCTGTGTCAGATTTCAAAAATGCTTTACAGCGAAAGCACACCATGGAATAATCTGCGCTCAGAGAACAAAACCTTTGATGGTCTTCATCGGAATGCACTCCCAGGAATCCCAGTTCCACAATAAATGTTTGTTTTGTTCGATAAAGTCCATAATGTACGTCCAAATACATCCTTTTTGTTTGCGCGTTTAGTTCACAAATCCAAATTCAGAAGGCGTAGGAACTTAGTCTAGACGAAAAGTCAAAACAGTTCCATTACAGTTCATAGAAACATGTCAAACGATGTATAGAATCATTCTTTAGGATGTTTTTATCATAAATCTTCAATAATATTCCAACCGGACAATTCCTTTGTCTTAAGAAATGAAAGGGAACACAGCTCGCTCTCACGCATGACTTAGCTCATGACTTTCTGCCAGACCCCTTAGTCGAACAGCTCTTATTCGCTCCACCTTCACAGTAGAAGCCTGAAACAAGGTTCTAAAGACTGTTGACATCTAGTGGAAGCCGCAGGAAGTGCAATCGGACGAAATTTACACTGTATCTTGGATAGGCAAAGACTTGAAACCCTACAAACCTCAGATTTCCCACTTCCTGGTTGGATTTTTTCTCAGGTTTTTGCCTTCCATATGAGTTCTGTTATACTCACAGACATAATTCAAACAATTGTAGAAACTTCAGAGTGTTTTCTATCCAAATCTACTAATAACATGCATATCTTAGCTTCTGGGCCTTAGTGGCAGGCAGTTTACTCTGGGCACCTTATTCATCCAAGCTACTAAATACTGCCCCCCAGCGATAAGTTATAAAACATTATAAACCGGGTAGTTTGGGTCATAGATAGGGTTGGGTGATATGGCCTAAAAATCCTGTTTTCATTTTTTCATATTCATGGTCCATTCATGATATATATCTTGATTTTCTATGTTTCTGTAATTAAGTTTTGATGTACAATAAAAGGTCAAATACACTGCATTTCAAACAGTCAGAAATAATCAAGGCTTGTGAAATCATACCAAGGTTAAGTCTAAGCTTTTAATTTTACCCCCTTCGTCTCCCCAATTACGATCTTGTCTCATCGCTGCAACTCCCCAACGGGCTCGGGACAGGGGAAAGTTGAGTCGTGCGTCCTCCGAAACATGACCCGCAAAGCCACACTTCTTAACACCCGCTCGCTTAACCTGGAAGCCAGCTGTGTCCGAGGAAAAAACATTCAACTGACGACTGAAGCCGCCATATGGGTCCCCCAGTCACGTCCGGTTGTGACACAGCCCTGGGATCAAACCCCAGGTTGTAGAGACAATGTATCTTTGCAATGCAGTGCCTTAGACTGCTGCACCATTCAGGAGGCATGACCAAAGTAGCTTAATCTGCCTTTTGTCAAAAATCACTGATCTGACATTCAAGACTATCATTGAAAATGCCATTTTTGTTACAAATTTAACCAGAAGCATGCATAATTCACATGGACTAATAATCACTAACATCTTGTAGCAGGCATTGTAGAAAATGAGCACAGGTCTCATAAACAATCTCTCAAGCACAAGCCCAGGTGCTACTAAGTAACCAGTTAATCTTTATATTCCAAGTTTAGCCAACTTGGATATATTTGCTAGCTAACAGATTAATTGTTTTGAGCACACCCTTCTGTCCATCTCCTACTGATTGAACAGCATGCTAGCCTGTCCACTTTGTTCAGATATAGAAATCAAGTGGCCTACGTTATTTCTCAGAATGAGAATGAGTTGCCAATTCCTTTTGGAATTGGGTTTTATGGTTATTGCACATTTATAAAACACAGACTAGACGCCTAGTATAATCCGTCTTTGGTTAAAATGCTGCTAGCGGTATGTGGTACATTGACACGCTCGACAAACTGAGTAGAGCATACATTTCCCAGAATCAATGTTCATTGATAGGACTACTCCCTTTTAGTAGTGTCTGCTCTGCGCGAAATTTGAGGAGTTGAGACATGAAAAGGGTATCGTCAGAAAAGTTCATTTCTCTTCTATTACAGTAAAATAATTGTGTTTCGGTGTCCATATGACCGATTCTGTTGGACCAAACCTGAAATAGAGAGTTGAAACCACTTGTCAGAAAGGAAGAAGTGATCTCTCATCTTTGTTGTTTTGAGTGGCAGGGGTGGGTCTTGGCCATGTGTAAATGGGAAAGTACACACAGCACAGAAGGAGTGAAGGAGACGAGACCAAAAAGACAACATGAGAACAAGCGGATTTACTGTAAACGCTAATACATTTTTTTTTTAAAGATTATTGCATTATTGCATTTGGAATATTGCGCTAAAACATACATTTTAATTAATCAAGTCAATTTGATATATCGCCCAGCCCTACAATAGTCCTGGATGTTGATTGGCTGAAACAGCATTTCAGCCGTGTGAAAATCAAACAATGCACGATGGGTATGACGTAAATATACTTGTTTACTGTTCTATTTATGTTGGTAGCCTGTTTATAATAGTAATAAGGCACCCCAGGGGGTTGTGGTTTATTGCCAATATTGCTTAAATAGAATGGAGGTTATTCATGCATTCACCTATAGTTGTTAAACTATGAGCCTCTCACCCTGAGAAGAAAAGATAGGGCTCAGGAGAGCAGGGGAAGGGAGGGAGATGAGACTGGTTTAAACGTCTCTGTGGGGCAAGAAAAATAGGAAAGAAGATACACTTTTTCTGCCCTCTGTATTTTATTTATGTACTTCTCCTCCACCCCTCTCAACCTGCCCACTGTAGTCTATTCCACTGTTTTATGTACTTCTCCTCCACCCCTCTAAACCTGCCCACTGTACTCTATTCCACTGTTTTTGTACTTCTCCTCCACCCCTCTAAACCTGCCCACTGTACTCTATTCCACTGTTTTTGTACTTCTCCTCCACCCCTCTAAACCTGCCCACTGTACTCTATTCCACTGTTTTATGTACTTCTCCTCCACCCCTCTAAACCTGCCCACTGTACTATATTCCACTGTTTTATGTACTTCTCCTCCACCCCTCTAAACCTGCCCACTGTACTATATTCCACTGTTTTTGTACTTCTCCTCCACCCCTCTAAACCTGCCCACTGTACTATATTCCACTGTTTTATGTACTTCTCCTCCACCCCTCTAAACCTGCCCACTGTACTATATTCCACTGTTTTATGTACTTCTCCTCCACCCCTCTAAACCTGCCCACTGTACTATATTCCACTGTTTTATGTACTTCTCCTCCACCCCTCTAAACCTGCCCACTGTACTATATTCCACTGTTTTTGTGTCATTCAGGACAAAAGTGTGAACATAATTTTCTCTCTGTGTTCTTTACTATCAAGGTGAATATTTTCTGTTGCCCATTGAGCTTCTCCTCTCTGTGTGAGAAGCTGTCTAGAGGTAGACCTAAGGCTCATACATCAGAAGTGGGTGGCAGGTGTATTATGGATCAAGGATTCATGGATTCCACTCTCTGATTTAACCATTTACACCAGCACTGTTTGATCCTTCCTAAGACAGACAGACAGACTGATGGATACACACCACACCAAACAGAGCTATCTCTTTAACTCATGTTCAAACGTTTATAATGTACGATTTTTTTCAGGGTTAAGAATCAATTAGTTAAAAATGAACAAATGGATCAGTGGTATACCTAATACTGTTACACCCAGTGGATGGTACATTAAATACAGTAGGAATGTTGATCCTTTTACAATGGAGTTAGGAAACGCTAAGGATTCGAACGAACCACATGGGGTGCAGGCACACAAAATAACGGTGTGTGTAATTATTCATTGCTACAGTACACCTGTAATAACACACCTGGCGGAATATTATGTATGCGGTGAAAATGAACGGTTTAGAATGAAACCAAACACGCAATTGTGCGCGGTTAAAACCAACCCGGTTTTTAATGAAATAATGAACGCGTACTCTCGCTGACAAAGTATATGCCACATAATATATGGCCTATTAACACATTAACCACGAGGAATAATGGATGACCTAGAGGGGGTCTTTATTGACGGATTGCAGTTATTCTTACCCCTAGCCATAGTGAGACATTGTGGGCCTGAAGGGACCGATCTGGAATAGGCCTATAGAAAATGCCTCTAATATCTGAAAGTTTTCACAATAGGTCTGTTCTTGATCATCAACCAAAGACCGTCGCAGAAAACAATATATAATACCCGTTTATTTAATAAGGTTCCCTGTTCCCTTGAATGTCATAATACTCATATCCTATTATGTGGCTGTGCTGGCGTTCCTTTTAGCATCCTCACAGTATCACAACTAGTAAAGCATCTGAGGTAGACCTGCAGTATTTGCTGGTTGTAAAACTATACACGTTGTTTCGGTTAGATATAGGTCTTCGTTGTGTTAATTAGCCCACTACACGTTATGTTGAGACAAAGAACAAGTTGCCTTATTATTTCAAAATGATTTACTCTCTCTCTCTCTCGCTCTTTGTGGTCGCCAGACGCTCTTGCGCGCAAGGGTGAGAAAATCTGCAATTGATTTTAATGGGGAGTAGCCTACTTTTCAACACTATGGGTGCATTGGTCTCTTTTCACTTTGTCTGAACGGCGCGGGCGAGTGCAGTGTCGCACCCCTGTACTGTGTACTTGCTCAATATATCTGTCGCTATTTGACAGTACAGAAGAGCCTCTGTTTCTTAACGGCTTTCTATAATGTAGCCTACCTCCGCAGAACGCTCGAGACTGGGCAGACGGGACTCGTCAGTTGTGTTTGGGAAGTTTATATTTTCTTCCAACAGATGCGCATTTTTGTTTTTTTTGTTTTGGACCTCAATCATTACACGGTGTTCTCGTTTTAAGATTCGCCAATACACCGGTCTTCGGTAAGTTTGATAGTGTCAATTTTACGCATTTAACAGGTGAGTTTATGAAGTCAATTTCAGTCATTTCCAGTAACCTTAATGTTTGTCTGTCTTCACATGCTCTTTTATTTAGCTCGCTTTGGGAATTGTTCTTTCTTCTGATATATTATAAGGCTGAGTCACTATGCGTAAAGCACTGTTAATTACGCAGTTGGCGACTTAATATTTATAAGAACTCCAGTATTGAGTGAATTCAAGTAACATTATTTCATTCTTGCAGTACGATTTCTAGTTATGATTAAGGTATCGTTATTAGCTTGACATGATGGCGCAACAGCCAGCCTATAATTTGTTCAGATAAAAACGGATTACTGTTATTATTATTGTTGTTTATAGTCATATTAGTATAGTGTAGTAATATTACATTCTCTGAGAGAACCTCTGGACGCACTGAAATGGAAAGGCACGGAGGACAGGTGGGCGAGGAAAGAACGTGGGGCGGGAGATCTAGCGAGCTGTGTGAACTCCTCGGTTTACAGCTGCCGGGTGGGTCCGAGGAAAGAGCAAGAAAAGCAGCCTAAGCAATATAGGTTACAATAAGTAGGCTATGGAGTCCATGTGTTTTAATAGCTCTCCGATGTAGGCCAAGTAGCGATGCCAGACCAAGCAGCACTTCTCGGATCCCGCATTCGACTGTACACCATATGCCAAGTCTCTCAATGCGTTTGTCAATTCTGATGTTTTCCCTTTACAACACTGCGTTCGTATAGACAAACGCATTTAGGCCTATGAAAGATTGGGAAGTTATATTTTCAAGTCTAAATGCTGATACCAACAAGTGTAACCCCGATCAGAATGCTAGTGAAAGGAATTGAAGGATAATATTGATTTGTTCCCGTTTCTGGTTGAGATCAAGTCAGAATTGAAGATTGCTTATGAGATTATTTTATATATATGAATCCAAGTATCTTAGAAAATAGTAATGCATATTAAAAAAGACTCAGGAAATTACTTGGCAAGTTGTCTTGTCTTGACAAGCTTTATTTGGCTGATATGGCACTGAGCATGAGTCCTATGAAACAAAATCACCTTGCAATTATAATTCGGAGGCCTAACTTTTTATCAATGCACAAATCATATAGCCTGCATATGACGGATAAGTAGTAAAACACAGACAAGCTGCTGGGAGAAAGGTACACCACAACTGCAATAGATTCCTTATATTAAATGCTTGAATTGAGCTAAAGTGTGCCTCTATTAGAGATTAGTGTCAACCACTTCACCCACTTATCCTCATTCTCCTGGAAGCTGTCCTGAAAGATGATGTTGTTGATGCAACCTTTATTTGTTCACTCAGATCAAGAAAACATTGATATGGTTTTAAATGTGGTACAATTATTACCTAGATTTTCTTTGTCGAATGCAACAACAGCACTTATTCACAGAGAATATCCGTAATTTCATCGGTTTATAAATTAACCACGGTCTTTTAATTGCATCATGTTATGATCCATCAATAACACACAGCCAAAGACTGCGCCAGGAGCCACCAGGGCTCAGGCACACGGTTGTGTAAACTAATCCACAGGAACTTACTCCAGCAGGTTTATAAACTCCTTCTGGTGGTGTGTGTGTGTGGCCGTATCTTCTGGGAGTGTGCGTGTGTTGCCGTAACGTAAGCAGATCATTTTCTCTTTGCTTTGAAAGGCAGGATTCCTCGAGACTCTTGGCTCCGTCCACCTGAACGAGTAAAATCAACACGTCCAATATATTTTTCTTCTCTGGTTTGAACAGCTTGATGGGGGAAAGGAATGCTGCTGGTTCTTTTTCCCCCTCTTGTTTTTCTCTTATTTCGGTGGGCCTGAGACAGCTGTTGGTTTGCAGAAATACATATTTGTAATCCTTAACAAATGAAACAAGCTGATTGGAGTGTGAAACTAAATCCCACACACTGGACCGAACTTTGACCTTTTATGGAAGAACAGTATCGCAGATTCATTTGATTCATATCTGAACATTTTCATTCATGAATCAATTATGGCCTTACCAATATAAACAGCTTCTATGTTAAGGCTATTAAGGCTATCACACTGTTAAATAGCCAACACTAGCCGGCTTCCACCCGGGTACGCAACCCCGTTTCTATCTACATAGACTTGGATATCACTTGCCGCTTTAATAATGGAACATGAGTCACTTTAATAATGTTTACATACTGTTTTACTAATTTCATATAAATATACTGTATTCTATTCCACTGTGTTTTAGTCAATGCCACTCCGACATTGCTCGATCTAATATTTATATATTTCTTAATTACATTATTTTACTTTTAGATGTCTGTGTGTTGTTGTGAATCATTGTTAGATATTACTGCATTGTTAGATACTACTGCACTGATGGAGCTTGAGACACAAGCATTTCGCTGCCCCTGCAATAACATCTGCTAAATATGTGTATGTGACCAAACATATTTGATTTGGTTTGAATACCAATGTCAAATCTACTGCAGTGTTTTTGTACTATGTCTACCTAATGGTTTGACATAGGCCTTCAAAAGTTGCGTTTCACTAGGCCTCAGAAGGAGGGGGGGGGGGGGGGGGTCAAAAAGGGGCGGTCCCAATTCTATTTGTACTTAAATGGATATGCTTCTTAATCCGAAATTCCGAGCACCCTCGGAAATCGAATTAGCATAATCAAAAAATCCCCATAAAAATCTGTCAATTTAAGATAGAGGTATGATTTTTTAAAAATTGGATGAGTCTCATCTGCAGCATCCGCCTATGTTGAACTTCTGCATCTGCGGTGATAAGTGACAGAGTGGTGTTTGTAAGACCATGAGATATCCCAAAAATGGGGTTTCTCTCAAAATCATCTGTAGCGTGCGAACGGTTTGGCCTATAAACCATTATGACCCCTCTATGGAAAGATGAGGCTCTCACGAACACGATCATATCGGTTGTTTTGCTCTAGGAATCCAACATGATTCGTCTGAAGGTCCCATGGTAACAGTTGAAAAATGAATGGAAATATACAGTATCGATCAAAAGTTTGGACACACCTACTCATTCCAGGGTTTCTTTATTTTTACTATTTTCTACATTGTAGAATAACTGCGAAGACATCAAAACTATGAAATAACACATATGGAATCATATAGCAACCAAAAAAGTAACAAATCAAAATATATTTTATATTTGAGATTCTTCAAAGTAGCCATTCTTTGCCTTGGTGACAGCTTTGCACACACTTGGCATTCTCTCAACCAGCTTCATGAGGTAGTCAACTGGAATGCATTTCATTAACAGGTGTGCCTTGTTAAAAGTTCATTTGTGGAATTTCTTTCCTTCTTAATGCGTTTAAAGCAATCAGTTGTGTTGTGACAGGGTAGAGGGGGTATACAGAAGATAGCCCTCTTTGGTAAAAGACCAAGTCCATATTATGGCAAGAACAGCTCCAATAAGCAAAGAGAAAGCACAGACCATCATTACTTTAAGACATGAAAGTCAGTCAATGAAGAACATTTCAAGAACTTTGAAAGATTCTGAAAGTTGTGAAAACCATCAAGCACTATGATGAAACTGGCTCTCATGAGGCCCACCACAGGAAAGAAAGACCCAGAGTTACCTCTGCTGCAGAGGAGAAGTTCAATAAAGTTACCAGCCTCAGAAATTGAAGCCCAAATAAATGCTTCAAAGAGGTCAAGTAACAGACACATGTCAACATCAACTGTTCAGAGGAGACTGCATGAATCAGGTATTCATGGTTGAATTGATGCAAAGAACCCACTACTAAAGGACACCAATATGAAGAAGAGGCTTGCCTGTGCAAAGAAACATGAGCATTGTCTTGGCTGTGTGTTTAGGGTAGTTGCCCTGTTGGATGGTGAACTTTCTCCCCATTCTGATGTCCTGAGCGCTTTGGAGCAGGTTTTCATCAAGGATCTCTCTATACTTTGCTCTGTTCATCTTCCCCTCGATTCTGACTCGTCTCCCAGTCCCTGCCGCTGAAAAACACCCCCACAGCATGATGCAGCCACCAACCTGCTTCACCATATGGATGGTGCCAGGTTTCCTCCCGACGTGATGCCTGGCATTCAGGCCAAAGAGTTCAATCTCAGTTTCATCAGACCAGAGAATCTTGTTTCTCATGGTCTGAGAGTCTTTAGGTGCCTTTTGGCAAACTCCAAGTGGGCTGTCATGTGCCTTTTACTGAGGACTGGCTTCTGTCTGGCCACTGTAACATAAAGGCTTGATTGGTGGAGTGCTGCAGAGACAGTTGTCCTTCTGTAAGGTTCTCCCATCTCCACAGACAAACTCTGGACATCTGTCAAAGTGACCATTGGGTTCTTGGTCACCTCCCTGACCCTTCTCCCCTGATTGCTCAGTTTGGCCAATGGGCCAGCTGTAGGTGGAGTCTTGATGGTTCCAAATTTCTTCCATTTAAGAATGATGGAGGCCACCGTGTTCTTGGAGACCTTCGATGTTGCAGACATGTTTTTGTACCTTTTCCCAGATCTGTGTCTCGACACAATCCTGTATCTGAGCTCTACGGACAATTCTTTCGACCTCATGGCTTTCTTTTTTATAGACAGGTGTGTGCCATGTCCAATCAATTGAACCACAGGTGGACTCCAATCAAGTTGTAGAACAATCTCAAGCATGATCAATGGAAACAGGACGCACGTGAGCTACATTTAGAGTCTCATAGCAAAGGGTTGGAATACTTATGGAAATAAGATATTTCTGTTTTTCATTTGTAATACATTTTCAAAAATAAATAAAAAACTGTTTTCGCTTTGTCATTGTGGGGTATTGTGTGTATATTGATGAAGAAAAAAAAAGATTGAAACCATTTTAGAATAAGGCTGTAACGTAACAAAATGTGGAAACAGTCAAGGGGTCTGAGAACTTTCCGAAGGCAGCGTATTTATATCCTAAAGAAAAAGGACGGTCATCATCCATAACCGTCCGTTAAACATCCCATTACGTCACAGCCCTGCTTTTCAGTCTGGAGGGGTGTGTGTCAGTGCCAGCTGGATTTCCCTGTTTTAACTTCTGCTCGTCAGTGTGAAGCCTCGCTCTCCATCCCATAGGATGATCCCGGGCCAAGATTCCAAAGCTCAATTATTCGTCAGTGTGACAACTCGCGCGCCCTTTCCCTTGGGATGATGCCGAGATTGCAAAGCGCCATCCCATCACTCCCCATGCCCTGCCAAGTCCGCATTTGTCAACCGCACACATTTCCTCCAGATGCAGAAGGATGTGTGTGTGTGTGTGAGGTCTGTGCATGTGTGTGTTTGTTCTCAGGGTGCTATCTAAACCATTTTAAGGTTTAACAGTTGTTTTATCTCAACTATCGATAAAGGAAATGCCAATAGTGTACACATGCAGGTGTTTTAGATCTATCCGAATTAATCCAATACTTCCCTCATATCTTCTCTTCTCCTCTGGCCCTGGGGGCTGCCATGGCAACATGGAGCAGACCAGCTTGATGGACTGGGAGGCCCTAGGGCCACTCTCTCGCCTCCCGGCCATGCTCTGCAGTGTACCATTACCCTGCTCCAGCCTGAAAAATGGACTTCACCATCGAGCCTTGTGAGGAAAGGGAGGGAGAAATTGGGACGAGGAGGAGGAGGTGGAGAGGGAAGAGAAGAGACAAAGGGAAGGGTGGGTTGTCCGATGATTCAGCCCCCGCCTTCAAAAGCCCTGGTACCCCTGATAATGTATGGGTCTCCATGTGTGTGAGTGAGAGCGCATGTGTTTGTGTGATTGGGTGTGGTGAGCCTATGTGTTTGTGCGTGTACATGTGTGCGAACGCTAATAGTATTTTGAACTCTTAATAAAATGATTCGTGGTTTCCCCCCCGACAGTTCAAAGTGGCCCAGCTAGCTTCTGGCTGTGAGAAGTCTCTTGTGCAATGGAAAAGCAGTTTTCCTGTCGGAGGGCTCGGGGAGAAACCGCAAGCCTGCCTACCACAGAGCCAGGCATCAAAGGGCTTTGAAGCACACACCTCGACACCCCTCTCTGGAATATATGCCTTACATGAAGTCGTCACTGATGTCTCGATATTGTGAGATCTTCATTTAGAAGATCCAGACGGGAAGTATTCCGTCTTCTCTCTGAAGTCTCACACAGCAGTGGGTGTCATCAGTCCCATTTGAGTACACATATAGGGGGAAATACACAGTAATGAAAAAAGTACCCAATTGTCATACTAAAGTTATGATACCTTAATAGAAAACGTCTGAAGTCAAAGTGTCACCGAGTAAAATACTACTTGAGTAAAAGTAAAGATATCTTAATAGAAAATGTCTCAAGTCAAAGTGTCACCGAGTAAAATACTACTTGAGTAAAAGTAAAGATATCTTAATAGAAAATGTCTCAAGTTAAAGTGAGTCACCCAGTAAAATACTACTTAAGTGAAGTTAGATTTTATACTTAAGTATCAAAAGGAAAAGGAAAAGTACAAATAATTTCAAATTCCTTATATTAAGGAAACCAGATGGCACCATTTTTTTTCTTTTTAATGAAAAGCCAGGGGCACACTCCAACGCTCAGACATTATTTACAAATGAAGCATGTGTGTTTAGTGAGTCTGCCAGATCAGAGGCAGTAGGGATGACCAGGGATGTTCTCTGTTTAGTGAGTCTGCCAGATCAGAGGCAGTAAGGATAACCAGGGATGTTCTCTGGTTAGTGAGTCTGCCAGATCAGAGGCAGTAGGGATGACCAGGGATGTTCTCTGTTTAGTGAGTCTGCCAGATCAGAGGCAGTAAGGATAACCAGGGATGTTCTCTGGTTAGTGAGTCTGCCAGATCAGAGGCAGTAAGGATAACCAGGGATGTTCTCTGGTTAGTGAGTCTGCCAGATCAGAGGCAGTAAGGATAACCAGGGATGTTCTCTGTTTAGTGAGTCTGCCAGATCAGAGGCAGTAAGGATAACCAGGGATGTTCTCTGTTTAGTGAGTCTGCCAGATCAGAGGCAGTAAGGATAACCAGGGATGTTCTCTGTTTAGTGAGTCTGCCAGATCAGAGGCAGTAAGGATAACCAGGGATGTTCTCTGTTTAGTGAGTCTGCCAGATCAGAGGCAGTAGGGATGACCAGGGATGTTCTCTGTTTAGTGAGTCTGCCAGATCAGAGGCAGTAAGGATGACCAGGGATGTTCTCTGTTTAGTGAGTCCTCCAGATCAGAGGCAGTAAGGATGACCAGGGATGTTCTCTGTTTAGTGAGTCCACCAGATCAGAGGCAGTAGGGACGACCAGGGATGTTCTCTGTTTAGTGAGTCCACCAGATCAGAGGCAGTAGGGACGACCAGGGATGTTCTCTGTTTAGTGAGTCCACCAGATCAGAGGCAGTAAGGATGACCAGGGATGTTCTCTGTTTAGTGAGTCTGCCAGATCAGAGGCAGTAGGGATGACCAGGGATGTTCTCTGTTTAGTGAGTCCACCAGTACAGAGGCAGTAAGGATAACCAGGGATGTTCTCTGTTTAGTGAGTCCACCAGATCAGAGGCAGTAGGGACGACCAGGGATGTTCTCTGTTTAGTGAGTCTGCCAGATCAGAGGCAGTAAGGATGACCAGGGATGTTCTCTGTTTAGTGAGTCTGCCAGATCAGAGGCAGTAAGGATGACCAGGGATGTTCTCTTGATAAGTGCTTGAATTGGAACATTTTCTAGTCTTGCTAAGAATTCAAAATGTAATGAGTACTTTTGGGTTTCAGGGAGAATGTATGGAGTAAAAAATACATAATTTTATTTCGGAATGTAGTGAAGTAAAAGTAGCACAAAATAGAAATAGTAAAGTAAAGTACAGATACCCCAAAAAACGACTTAAGTAGTACTTTAAAGTATGTTTTACTTAAGTACTTGACATCACTGGAAATACAGTATGTTAACTTTATATAAAAGTGGATCACACTTTGACACTGGCTATAATTTATTTTGGCAAAGTCTAAACCGCCACTACGTTATGAAATGAACAAGCCTCTATCTCCTCATTAACGAAGGAACATTTCTCCAGGATTCCCGAATAAAGCATAAAAGTATGTGTTCTATGAAACTCAGGGATGAGCTTCAGCCCTTGTTCTTGCCCAGACTCCATGTTGAAATCTGCATGTCCTCAAACCCAGATGGGGGGGATTTGTAGGCCTATAGGCAACATTTTTAAGTTTGGACTGGCAATATTCAATTGTCTCTCTCTCTCTCTCTCTCTCTCTCTCTCTCTCTCTCTCTCTCCCCCTCACGCTCTCTCTCTCTCTCTCTCTCTCTCTCTCTCTCTCTCTCTCTCTCTCTCTCTTTCTCTCTCTCTCTCTCTCTCCCTCACGCTCTATCTCTCTCTCTAACTGTCCCTCTCACTCACCCACTCACTCATCCAATCTCAATAAGCTCCAAGGAGGAAACCACTTTAGACTAGTGTGTGTTGGTCGGAGTCTGTTGAGAGTAGGATGACATTTCCCTGACACTGATCTAAGGTCAGTTGTGTTGTCTAACCCAACCTCCCCCTCTTTGCCCCCTAATGTTTGACACGTGAGTTGACATTGTGCCACGCTCGCGGTCTCATATCCTTCCCCTTCAAACCCACCTCCTCCACTCCACAGACTGTTACTCACAGACCAAAAACACTGAATTTACAGAAATATCTAATGAACAGAAAATACCCCAAACATGTGATATCAGCAGTTTTGCCTCCCTTTGTAGTGGCGTGAAACACAGAGAACCCTAAGTTTAGTACAGCTTCCTGTCTGGATCTATGAGAAGTGGCCTGACCTGAGGTTCTGTCTCCTCTCCTTTCCTCTCCTCTTAGTAGTTCTGGATCAGGTTCTGTTATTTTACAACTGCTGGCCAGGAGAGCAGGCTGGGCCGCAGTGGCTGCATTCCTCTCCTGGGCGTTCTTGCTCTCTCAGAATGATGAGAAGGATGGCGAGAAAGAAAGAAACTGATCGCTGCCCCTGAAACCCACCTTCAGTGGCACACTGTGTGTCTGAGCTGTAGTCCAGGGCTGGATCCAGGGTCCCTCAGATTCAGAGCAGACTCAAGGCTTTTCTGAATTTGTCAGTGATGTCCCTGCTAATGATACCCTCGCTGTGAGAGTTGACCCCCTTTTGCCTCCCCTCTCGCTCTCATTCACTGCTAATGAATACCAGAGAGCCACCCTGAGACCCCCTCATTTTCTTTCTTTATTTAACCTTTATTTAACTAGGCAAGTCAGTTCAGAACAAATTCTTATTTACAATGAAGGCCTGCCGGGGAACAGTGAGTTAACTGCCTTGTTCAGGGGCAGAACGACAGATTTCACCTTGTCAGCTCAGGTATTCGATCCAGCAACTTTCGGTTACCGGCCCAATGCTCTAACCACTAGGTTACACCCCCCTCCATTATTGGATTTGGTTTCTGCCACTAGTACCCTTTTACTTGTGGACTGTCAGTCATGTTTTTTAACCCAGTGTGTGTTTGTGTGTGTGTGTGTGTTTGTGTGTTTGTGGGGTGATGACTCTGAACCATGATAGACGGTGCACAGTGCCCTCTTGTTCACCAATTTAAAAGTCCTCCACAGTTGCCACAACTTCTAACAGACCACTCAGGGATTACTGTACACTGGGCACTGTGACAGATAGCCAGTGAGGCACAGGGCCTCCTCCCAGGGTCATCTGAGTGGAGGATCCCCAAGGAGCTCCATTCAGCCTCATGGTGAGGGGGCCACCTTCCCAGCACACTGCCCCAGCATGGGACCCTCTGACTGGCTACGAGGTGGCTCAGCTGTCCCTCTAGTTCTCCTCGGTCCATCACGCCCAAGCCAAATTAAGCCTCTCAGCACCTCTCATTTTCCTAATCCGTGTAGTCTGCCAGGGTAGCCAAGCTTGAAAGAGATACAACTCAACATGGGATGATCTCATGGTAAAATGGCAGAGCTGAAAGAAACTTTCCCCGTAATCTCTCATCCGGGACCACCATATTCCTCGCTCACTTAAACCAAATCAAATGTTATTAGTCACATGCTTTGTAAACAAGTGTAGACTAACAGTGAAATGCTTACTTACGGGTCCTTCCCAACAATGCACAGAGAAAGAACATGTTGAAATAACAGAAAAATAAAACATGCAATAATAAATACACAGTAATGAAAATGTGTCTATATACAGGGGTACTAGTGCTGAGTCGATGTGCACAGGTACAAGGTAAATGTGTCTATATACAGGGGTACCAGTGCCGAGTCGATGTGCACAGGTACAAGGTAAATGAGTCTATATACAGGGGTACTAGTGCTGAGTCGATGTGCACAGGTACAAGGTAAATGAGTCTATATACAGGGGTACTAGTGCTGAGTCGATGTGCACAGGTACAAGGTAAATGAGTCTATATACAGGGGTACCAGTGCCGAGTCGATGTGCACGGGTACAAGGTAAATGTGTCTATATACAGGGGTACTAGTGCTGAGTCGATGTGCACAGGTACAAGGTAAATGAGTCTATATACAGGGGTACTAGTGCTGAGTCGATGTGCACAGGTACAAGGTAAATGAGTCTATATACAGGGGTACCAGTGCTGAGTCGATGTGCACGGGTACAAGGTAAATGTGTCTATATACAGGGGTACTAGTGCTGAGTCGATGTGCACAGGTACAAGGTAAATGAGTCTATATACAGGGGTACTAGTGCTGAGTCGATGTGCACAGGTACAAGGTAAATGAGTCTATATACAGGGGTACCAGTGCTGAGTCGATGTGCACGGGTACAAGGTAAATGTGTCTATATACAGGGGTACTAGTGCTGAGTCGATGTGCACAGGTACAAGGTAAATGAGTCTATATACAGGGGTACTAGTGCTGAGTCGATGTGCACAGGTACAAGGTAAATGAGTCTATATACAGGGGTACTAGTGCTGAGTCGATGTGCACAGGTACAAGGTAAATGAGTCTATATACAGGGGTACTAGTGCTGAGTCGATGTGCACAGGTACAAGGTAAATGAGTCTATATACAGGGGTACTAGTGCTGAGTCGATGTGCACAGGTACAAGGTAAATGAGTCTATATACAGGGGTACCAGTGCCGAGTCGATGTGCACGGGTACAAGGTAAATGTGTCTATATACAGGGGTACCAGTGCCGAGTCGATGTGCACGGGTACAAGGTAAATGAGTCTATATACAGGGGTACCAGTGCCGAGTCGATGTGCACGGGTACAAGGTAAATGAGTCTATATACAGGGGTACTAGTGCTGAGTCGATGTGCACAGGTACAAGGTAAATGAGTCTATATACAGGGGTACTAGTGCTGAGTCGATGTGCACAGGTACAAGGTAAATGAGTCTATATACAGGGGTACTAGTGCTGAGTCGATGTGCACAGGTACAAGGTAAATGAGTCTATATACAGGGGTACCAGTGCCGAGTCGATGTGCACGGGTACAAGGTAAATGAGTCTATATACAGGGGTACCAGTGCCGAGTCGATGTGCACGGGTACAAGGTAAATGAGTCTATATACAGGGGTACTAGTGCTGAGTCGATGTGCACAGGTACAAGGTAAATGAGTCTATATACAGGGGTACTAGTGCTGAGTCGATGTGCACGGGTACAAGGTAAATGAGTCTATATACAGGGGTACCAGTGCCGAGTCGATGTGCACGGGTACAAGGTAAATGTGTCTATATACAGGGGTACTAGTGCTGAGTCGATGTGCACGGGTACAAGGTAAATGAGTCTATATACAGGGATACCAGTGCCGAGTCGATGTGCACGGGTACAAGGTAAATGAGTCTATATACAGGGGTACCAGTGCCGAGTCGATGTGCACGTGTACAAGGTAAATGTGTCTATATACAGGGGTACCAGTGCCGAGTCGATCTGCACGGGTACAAGGTAAATGAGTCTATATACAGGGGTACCAGTGCCGAGTCGATGTGCACAGGTACAAGGTAAATGTGTCTATATACAGGGGTACCAGTGTTGAGTCAATGTGCACGGGTACAAGGTAAATGTGTCTATATACAGGGAAACCAGTGCCGAGTCGATGTGCACAGGTACAAGGTAAATGAGTCTATATACAAGGGTACCAGTGCCGAGTCGATGTGCATGGGTACAAGTTAAATGAGTCTATATACAGGGGTACCAGTGCCGAGTCGATCTGCACGGGTACAAGGTAAATGTGTCTATATACAGGGGTACCAGTGCAGAGTCGATGTGCACGGGTACAAGGTAAATGTGTCTATATACAGGGGTACCAGTGCCGAGTCGATGTGCACGGGGACAAGGTAAATTAGTCTATATACAGGGGTACCAGTGCCGAGTCGATGTGCACGGGTACAAGGTAAATGTGTCTATATACAGGGGTACCAGTGCCGAGTCGATGTGCACGAGTACAAGGTAAATGTGTCTATATACAGGGGTACCAGTGCCGAGTCGATGTGCACGGGTACAAGGTAAATGAGTCTATATACAGGGTTACCAATGCCGAGTCGATGTGCACGGGTACAAGGCAAATGAGTCTATATACAGGGGTACCAGTGCCGAGTCGATGTGCACGGGTACAAGGTAAATGAGTCTATATACAGGGGTACCAGTGCCGAGTCGATGTGCACGGGTACAAGGTAAATTAGTCTATATACAGGGGTACCAGTGCCGAGTCGATGTGCACGGGTACAAGTTAAATGAGTCTATATACAGGGGTACCAGTGCCGAGTCGATGTGCACGGGTACAAGGTAAATTAGTCTATATACAGGGGTACCAGTGCCGAGTCGATGTGCACGGGTACAAGGTAAATTAGTCTATATACAGGGGTACCAGTGCCGAGTCGATGTGCACGGGTACAAGGTAAATGTGTCTATATACAGGGGTACCAGTGCCGAGTCGATGTGCACGGGGACAAGGTAAAATAGACAGATACCTACAGTGCTGTGAAAAGTGTTTTCCCCCTTTCTGATTTTCTAAATTTTTGCGTATTTTTTAAACTGAATGTTATCATATCTTCAACCAAAACCTGATATTAGGTAAAGGGAACCTGAGTTTAAAATATATTTACAGTACAGTGCATTCAGAAAGTATTCAGACCCCTTCCCTTTTTCCACATTTTGTCACACTACAGCCTTATTCTAAAATTGATAAAATCATTTTTTCTCACCAATCTACACACAATACCCCATAATGAGGTATACCCCAAACATTTTTGCTTATGTATAAATAAAACAAAAATATATATATATACATTTGCATAAGTATTCAGACCCTTACCTCAGTACTTTGTTGAAGCACCTTTGGCAGCGATAACGGCATTGAGTCATTTGGGTATGAAAATATGGATGAGCGATGGCCGAACGGCATAGGCAAGATGCAGTAGATGGTATAGAGTACAGTATATACACATGAGATGAGTAATGTAGGGTATGTAAACATTATATAAAGTGGCTTTGTTTAAAGTGACTAGTGATACATTTATTACATCCCATTTTTTATTATTAAAGAGGCAAGAGATTTGAGTGAGTATGTTGGCAGCAGCCACTCAATGTTAGTGATGGCTGTTTAACAGTCTGATGGCCTTGAGATAGAAGCTGTTTTTCTGTCTCTCAGTCCCCGCTTTGATGCACCTGCACTGACCTCGCCTTCTGGATGATAGCGTTGTTAACAGGCAGTGGCTTGATGATCTTTTTGGCCTTCCTGTGACATCGAGTGCTGTAAGTGTCCTGGAGGGCAGGTAGTTTGCCCCTGGTGATGTGTTGTGCAGACCTCACTACATTCTGGAAAGCCTTACGTTTGTGGGCGGAGCAGTTGCTGTACCAGGCGGTGATACAGCCAGACAGGATGCTCTCGATTGTGCATCTGTAGAAGTTTTTGAGTGTTTGTGGTGACAAGCCAAATATCTTCAGCCTCCTGAGGTTGAAGAGACGCTATTGCGCCTTCTTCACCACGCTGTCTGTGTGGGTGGACCATTTCAGTTTGTCTGTGATGTGTACGCCGAGGAACTTAAAACTTTCAACCTTCTCCACTACTGTCCTGTCGATGTGGATAAGGGGGTGCTCCCTCTGCTGTTTCTTGAAGTCCACAATCATCTCCTTTGTTTAGTTGACGTTGAGTGTGAGGTTATTTCCTGACACCACACTCAGAGGGCCCTCACCTCCTCCCTGTAGGCCGTCTCATCGTTGTTAGTAATCAAGCCTTCCACTGTAGAGTCGTCTGCAAACATGATGATTGAGTTGGAGAAGTGCATGGCCACGCAGTCATGGGTGAACAGGTAGTTAGGAGAGGGTTGAGAACGCACCCTTGTGGGGCCCCAGTGTTGAGGATCAGCGGGGTGGAGATGTTGTTTCCTACCCTCACGCCCTGGGGGCGGCCCCTCAAAGTCCAGGACCCAGTTGCACAGGGCGGGGTCGAGACCCAGGGTATCGAGCTTAATGACGAGTTTGGAGGGTACTATGGTGCTAAATGCTGAGCTGTAATCGGTGAACAGCATTCTTACATAGGTATTCCTCTTGTCCAGATGGGTTAGGCCAGTGTGCAGTGTGATGGTGTCGTCTGTGGGCCTATTGGGGTGGTAAGCAAATTGGAGTGGGTCTAGGGTGTCAGGTAGTGTGGAGGTGATATGATCCTTGACTAGTCTCTCAAAAGCACTTCATGATGATGGAAGTGAGTGCTACGGGGTGATAGTCGTTTAGCTCAGTTACCTTAGCTTTCTTCGGAACAGGAACAATGGTGGCCCTCTTGAAGAATGTGGGAACAGCAAACTGGGATAGGGATTGATTGAATATGTCCGTAAACACACCAGCCAGCTGGTCTGCGCATGCTCTTAGGATGCGGTTAGGGATGCCATCTGGGCTGTGGCACTGTATTGTCCTCAAAGCGAGCAAAGAAGTTGTTTAGTTTGTCTGGGAGCAAGACATCGGTGTCCGCTATGGGGCTGGTTTTCTTTTTGTAATCTGTGATTGACTGTAGACCCTGCCACATACGTCTCGTGTCTAAGCCGTTGAATTGTGACTCTACTTTGTCTCTATACTGATGCCGTTCTTGTTTGATTGCCTTGCGGAGGGAATAGCTACACTGTTTGTATTCGATCATGTTTCTGGTCGCCTTGCCATGATTAAAAGCAGTGGTTCGCACTTTTTTTTGTGCGAATGCTGCCATCAATCCACGGTTTCTGGTTTGGGAAGGTTTTAATAGTCACCGTGGGTACAACATCAGTTTACTTCCTAGTAAACTAGCTCACAGAATCAGCGTATACATCAATGTTGTTATCTGAGGCTATCCAGAACATATCCCAGTCCACGTGATCAAAGCAATCTTGAAGCGTGAAATCAGATTGGTCGGACCAGCGTTGAACAGATCTGAGCACAGGGTTTCCTGTTTTAGTTTCTGTCTATAGGCTGGGAGCAACAAAATTGATTCAGAGGCTTGGATTCAGAGACTTCCGAGACTTGTCCCAAATCCACTCCTGCTTTGCATTGGCTGTGTGCTTAGGGATGTTGTCCTGTTTGAGGGTGAACCTTTGTCCCAGTCTGAGGTCCTGAGCGCTCTGTTCATCTTTCCCTTGATTCTGACTAGTCTCCCAGTCCCTGCCGCTGAAAAACATCCCCACCTCATGATGCTGCCACCACAAACCTTCACCGTAGGGATGGTGCTAGGTTTCCTCCCAACGTGATGCTTCGCATTCAGGGCAAAATCTTGGTTTCATCAGACCAGAGAATCTTGTTTCTCATGGTCTGTCTTTAGGTGCCTTTTGACAACTCCAAGCAGGCTGTCATGTACCTTTTACTGAGGAGTGTCTTCTGTCTGGCCACTCTACCATAAAGGCTTGATTGGTGGTGCTGCAGAGATAGTTGTCCTTCTTTAAGGTTATCCCATCTCCACAGTTGAATTCTGGAGCTCAGTCAGAGTGACCATCGAGTTCTTGATCACCTCCCTGACCAAGACCCTTCTCCCCAGATTGCTCAGTTTGGCCGGGCGGCCAGCTCTAGGAAGAGTCTCGGTGGTTCCAAACTTCTTCCATTTAAGGATGATGGGGGCCACTGTGTTCGTGTGGACCTTCAATGCAGCAGACATTTTTTGGTACCCTTCACCAGATCTGTGACTCGACACAATCCTATCTGAGAGCTTTACGAACTTTATGGAAATTCGTTCAACCTCATGGCTTGGTTTTTGCTCTGACATGCATCGTCAACTTTAAGACCTTACATACACAGGTGTGTGCCTTTCCAAGCCATGTCCAAATAATTGAATTTATCACGTGTACTCTAATCAAGTTGTAGAAACATCTCAAGGATGATCAATGGAAACAGAAGCTACATTTGAGTCTCATAGCAAAGAGTCTGAATAATTATGTAAATAAGTATCACTTTGTCATTATGGGGTATTGTGTGTAGATTGCTGAGGAATATGTTTTATTTAATCCATTTTTTGAATAAGGCTGTAACGTAACAAAATGTCAAGGGGCCTGAATACTTTCCGAAGGCAAGTTCATATACTTATATATATTTAATTAACAAGTTATGCAACACCCAATTACTTTTTCCCCTGTGTGAAAAAGTAATTGCCTCCTTACACTAATTGTTGTGTTATTTGTTTTCTCAGGTTCCCTGCATCTATAATATTAGGTTTTGTTTGAATATTGAATAACATACAGTATCAAAAATGTGCAATAGTAGAGAAAATTAGAAAAGGGCAAATACTTTTTCACGGCACTTTCCATGTAACTGGTAACAAGTGACAGATAATAACCAGTAACGTATATCTCGCTCCCTTGCTGTCTCCTTTCTCTCTTTTCTCTCTCTCCTCTCTCTGTCTCTCCACTCTCTCTTCTCTCTCTCCTCTCTCTGTCTCTCCACTCTCTCTTCTCTCTCTCCTCTCTCTGTCTCTCCCCTCTCTCTTCCTCATATTTTTGTTCTATCAATTGTTGATTGAACCTCTTAGGCTAAACCTATTGGAACCATTCCAATCCCATAAATAGGCTAATACTGTAGTCCTTGTGACATTGCAAAACCTTGTTTCCAAGTTGCTAAATGTCATCGGCTGATCATTTGGCACCTATTCCATACACATAAAGTCATATATCAACCGGGGGAAATACATTGGTTAACCTCGCAGTACTCTGTAAAGCATCTTGCTCCGCTCCTGAACCAGTAAAGCATCTTGTCATGAGCAGCATAAGATTGAAACTGGCCATTTCAGTCCTTTCTGAATGACTAGGCACTTTAGCCAAGTGGGTAGAACTGCTGTCTTTTGAGTAGGTTTGTGTTTTTAGGTGATAGATTTGAATTGAACCTGTAGTACATGACATGTGGAGTGCTCCACTTTGTAACAAGTAGCCTCTCCTCAGTAGTTAGCTGTAGCTATAGCTAGCTAGCAGAGCGTTTCCGTGTGGTATTCCCTACTCACAGACGTTCACACAGCTGTCGCTACTTCAACCACATTTAATGAGAGAGTGTCTGCCCCTGTCGAGGATTACGTGTGGCTTGGGAAAAACGCAGTCGAGGCTGAGTGGAGCTGAGAATTTCTTGCTGGAGCTCAAACTTACCCAGTGTTTCATAGAGGTCAACATGCTATGTCTTTTAGCTGACGTCTGAGCTGAGAAGTTTGCGGAATTGGCACGTACACTTGTCTTCGAAGTTTCAACAGAGAACAGTCAAGTGGAACAATGTCAGTCAGTGACGTTTCCATACTGAGCACAGCTTCTTGTTCAGAGCTAGACTAGAGTGGCTATGTGGTGGTTATCTTGAGTTGTTAGCATTAGTGTAGGTTTTTACAATCGGATTATGTTTTGAAAAGCTAGCACATAGTTGCTTGTCTTGGAACTCCCTCTCCTGGATCCTGGAGAATTGTCATCAACCGACACTAATTAGCATAACGCAACGGACAAAAAATATTACTAGAAAATATTTATATTCATTAAATCACAAGTGAAATATATTGAAACACAGCTTAGCCTTTTGTTAATCACCCTGTCATCTCAGATTTTGAAATTATGCTTTACAGCCAAAGCAAGACAAGCATTTGTGTAAGTTTATCGATAGCATAGCATTATGCCTAGCTAGCAGCAGGCAGCTTGGTCACGAAAATCAGAAGGAGTAATCAAATTAAATCGTTTACCTTTGATGAGCTTCGGATGTTTTCACTCATGAGACTCCCAGTTAGACAGCAAATGTTCATTTTGTCCCATAAAGATACTTTTTTTATAGCCGAAATACCTCCGTTTGTACTTCACGTTTGGTTGAGAAATCCACCGGAAACTGCGGTCTCGACAACGCCAAAAAATATTCCAAATTAGATCCATAATATCGACAGAAACATGGCAAACGTTTTTTTATAATCAACCCTCAAGGTGTTTTTCAAATATCTATTCGATAATATATCAACCGGGACAGGTGGCTTCTTAGTAGGCAAGAGAGAAACAATTACGCACAAAACACTCTGAGAGCCTCCAGCTGACCACTGACGCAATGTAGTCGTTCAGGCTCATTTTTCAAAATAAAAGCCTGAAACTATGTATTGTGACACTAGACACATTAGGGAAGCCATAGAAAAAGGAATCTGGTTGATATCCCATTCACTGCTCAATAGGGACGCTGTCACGTTCTGACCCTAGTATTTGTGTTATTTGTTTGTTTGAATTGGTCAGGACGTGAGTTGGGTGGACATTCTATGTTTTGTGTTTCTAGGTTGGTTTTCTGTGCCTAGTATGTTTCTCAATCAGAGGCAGGTGTCGTTAGTTGTCTCTGATTGAGATTCATACTTAGGTAGCCTGGGTTTCACTGTCGTTTTGTGGGTGATTGTTTCCGTGTCTGTGTTTTACACCACACAGTACTGTTTTCGGTTTTGGTTATTCACGTTAAGTTTATTGTTTTTGTATGGAGTGTTCAGTTTATGTGTTTAAATAAACAAACATGGACACTTACCACGTCATATATTGGTCCTCCGATCCTTCTCGCCTCTCCTCTTCAGACGAAGAGGAGGAAAACCATTACAGAATCACCCACCAAACAAGGACCAAGCGGCGCGGTAATGAGCAGCAACAGCGTCCGAAGACACAGCGACCGAAGACACAATACTCCTGGATGTGGGAGGAAATCATCGACGGGAGAGGACCCTGGGCAAAGCCAGGGGAGTGTCGCCGTCCCAAGGTGCAGCAGGAGAAGCAGCAGCAGCAGCAGCAAAAGCAGCAGCAGGAGCAGCAACAGAAGCAGCAGAGGAAGCGGCAGCAGCAAAAGCAGCAGCAGGAGCAGCAGCAGGAGCAGCAACAGAAGCAGCAGAGGAAGCGGCAGCAGCAAAAGCAGCAGCAGGAGCAGCAACAGGAGCAGCAACAGAAGCAGCAGAGGAAGCGGCAGCAGCAAAAGCAGCAGCAGGAGCAGCAACAGAAGCAGCAGAGGAAGCGGCAGCAGCAAAAGCAGCAGCAGGAGCAGCAACAGAAGCAGCAGAGGAAGCGGCAGCAGCAAAAGCAGCAGCAGGAGCAGCAACAGAAGCAGCAGAGGAAGCGGCAGCAGCAAAAGCAGCAGCAGGAGCAGCAACAGAAGCAGCAGAGGAAGCGGCAGCAGCAAAAGCAGCAGCAGGAGCAGCAACAGAAGCAGCAGAGGAAGCGGCAGCAGCAAAAGCAGCAGCAGGAGCAGCAACAGAAGCAGCAGAGGAAGCGGCAGCAGCAAAAGCAGCAGCAGGAGCAGCAACAGAAGCAGCAGAGGAAGCGGCAGCAGCAAAAGCAGCAGCAGGAGCAGCAACAGAAGCAGCAGAGGAAGCGGCAGCAGCAAAAGCAGCAGCAGGAGCAGCAACAGAAGCAGCAGAGGAAGCGGCAGCAGCAAAAGCAGCAGCAGGAGCAGCAACAGAAGCAGCAGAGGAAGCGGCAGCAGCAAAAGCAGCAGCAGGAGCAGCAACAGAAGCAGCAGAGGAAGCGGCAGCAGCAAAAGCAGCAGCAGGAGCAGCAACAGAAGCAGCAGAGGAAGCGGCAGCAGCAAAAGCAGCAGCAGGAGCAGCAACAGAAGCAGCAGAGGAAGCGGCAGCAGCAAAAGCAGCAGCAGGAGAGGCAACAGCAGCAG
This sequence comes from Oncorhynchus kisutch, assembly GCF_002021735.2. Taxonomy (NCBI): domain Eukaryota; kingdom Metazoa; phylum Chordata; class Actinopteri; order Salmoniformes; family Salmonidae; genus Oncorhynchus; species Oncorhynchus kisutch. The sequence continues at coordinate 3,178,772 of NC_034198.2, forward strand.
AAGAAGAGGCAGCAGGAGAGGCAGCATTATCTGGACTATACAACTTGGGAAGAGATAGACAGGTGGACGGTCGACCCAGGGAGAGTGCAGGAGCCCGCCTGGGATTCGCTGAAGCAGTGTGAGGAGGGTTACAGGAGAATGAGGTTGGTGAAACGAGCACGGCGGCGCGGTAGGAAGCCCGATGGACAGAAATTTCTGTGGGGGGAGGGACAGGGAGAGTGTGGTAGAGTCAAGAGTCAGACCTGAGCCAACTCCCCCTGTTTAGCCATGGATGGAATCAGAGCAGTCGGCAGAGTTGAGGTGTGAGTCTGAGAGGGTCGAGGAGTTATTGGACAGATTGGAGGAGAGTGAACGGATGGGAGATGATGAGACATTCGAGGAGTTGTTGATGGAATTGGAGGAGAGTGAAGAGAGAGAGCTGTTGATTTGGCGTAGTATGCATGGCATTCACCCTGAGGTGCATGTCCCCAGCCCGGTACCACCAGTGCTGGCATCCCGCACCAGGCTGTCTCTCTGCCCCATCAATACAGGTGCTCCAGCCTGTCCGGCGCTACCAGAGTTTCCGCCCCTCAGTCCAGAGGCGCCAGAGCCCCTCAGTCCAGAGGTGCCAGAGCCCCTCAGTCCAGAGGTGCCAGAGCCCCTCAGTCCAGAGGCGCCAGAGCCCCTCAGTACAGAGGTGCCAGAGCTCCTCAGTCCAGAGGTGCCAGAGCCCCTCAGTCCAGAGGCACCAGAGCCCCTCAGTCCAGAGGCGCCAGAGCCCCTCAGTACAGAGGCGCCAGAGTTCCTCAGTCCAGAGGCGCCAGAGCCCCTCAGTCCAGAGGCGCTGGAGCTCCTCTGTCCAGTGCTACCAGAGCCTTCCTCCTCTCCAGTGCTGCCGGAGTCTCTAGTCTGCCCAGCGCCGCCTGAGCTGCCCGTCTGCCCAGCGCCTTCTGAGCCGCCCGTCTGCCCAGCGCCACCTGAGCCGCCCGTCTGCCCAGCGCCATCTGAGCCACCCGTCTGCCCACCGCCATCTGAGCCGCCCGTCAGTCAGGAGCTGCCAGAGCCGCCCGTCAGTCAGGAGCTGCCAGAGCCGCCCGCCAGCCAGGAGCTGCCAGAGCCGTCAGCCAGCCAGGAGCTGCCAGAGCCGTCAGCCAACCAGGAGCTGCCAGAGCCGTCAGCCAGCCAGGAGCTGCCAGAGCCATCAGCCAGCCAGGAGCTGCCAGAGCCGTCAGCCAGCCAGGAGCTGCCAGAGCCGTCAGCCATCCAGGAGCTGCCAGAGCCGTCAGCCAGCTAGGAGCTGCCAGAGCCGTCAGTCAGCCAGGAGCTGCCAGAGCCGTCCGTCAGCCAGGAGCTGCCAGCGCCGTCAGCCAGCCAGGAGCTGCCAGAGCCATCAACCAGCTTGAGCTGCCTCTCAGTCCTGAGCTACCACTCAGTCCTGAGTTATCTCTCAGTCCTGAGCTACCCCTCTCCTGAGTTACCCCTCAGTCCTGAGCTACCTATCAGTCCTGAGCTACCCCTCAAGTCCTGAGTTACCTCTCAGTCCTGAGCTACTCCGCAGTCCCGAGTTACCCCTCATTCCTGAGCTACCTATCAGTCCTGAGCTATCCCACAGTCCTGAGCTACCCCTTAAGTCCAGAGGTGTCCCTCAGTCCGGTGGGCCTGTTGTTTAGGGTTCCCAGGTCAGGGTCGGCGGCAAGGGTCGCCGTTCCTAGGAGACCACAGAGGTGGACTAAGACTATGGTGGAGTGGGGTCCACGTCCAGCGCCAGAGCCGCCACTGCGGACAGATGCCCACCCAGACCCTCCCCTAAAGATCCAGGTTTTTTGGCCGGAGTCCGCACCTTGGGAGGGGGGTAATGTCACGTTCTGACCCTAGTATTTGTGTTATTTGTTTGTTTGAATTGGTCAGGACGTGAGTTGGGTGGGCATTCTATGTTTTGTGATTCTAGGTTGGTTTTCTGTGTTCGGCCTAGTATGGTTCTCAATCAGAGGCAGGTGTCGTTAGTTGTCTCTGATTGAGAATCATACTTAGGTAGCCTGGGTTTCACTGTTGTTTTGTGGGTGATTGTTTCCTTGTCTGTTTTACACCACACGGTACTGTTTTCGGTTACGGTTATTCGCATTATGTTTATTGTTTTTGTATGGAGTGTTCAGTTTATGTGTTTAAATAACAACCATGGACACTTACCACGCCGCATATTGGTCCTCCGATCCTTCTCGCCTCTTCTCTTCAGACGAAGAGGAGGAAAACCATTACAGATGCATAGGAACGCAGAGCATTCTAAATAAGAGACCCTTCCTGATTGGATTTTTCTCAGGCTTTTGCCTGCAATATCAGTTCTGTTATACTCACAGACAATATTTTTACTGTTTATGAAACTTTAGAGTGTTTTCTATCCTAAGCCATTAATTATATGCATATTCTAGCATCTTGTCCTGACAAAATAGCCCGTTAACTTTGGGAAAGTTATTTTTCCAAAAATGAAAATAGTGCCCCCTAGTTTCAAGAGGTTAAGTGTGCTTTTCAGGGAGCTGTAGATGTGGAATTAGACCGGCGACATGCCTGTTCCGTCTCTGTTTAACCTATGCGTCTCATCTGCCAGACGTGCTTGAGAGCATCAAACCCCTGAGCTCTATTTTGACTGCACCATATTTAGTCATTCACAGGCCACCAGACCAATACTGTCCTCCTCCATCTGAATTGGTCTCCCTCCTTTTCTCTCTCTCTCTCTCTCTCTCTCTCTCTCTCTCTCTCTCTCTCTCTCTCTCTCTCTCTCTCTCTCTCTCTCTCTCTCTCTCTCTCTGTCCCTGTAATGGTCACTGCAGCCCTCTCTCTATTCTCCCCCTATCTCTTACCTCTCCCTCTCTCTGATGGACGCAGTGCTGAGGGAAGCTGGACTGCGACGCTAATGAGATGATAATTCCATCAGAGTTCTCCTCCTCTGGGCCTGCCCTGGCTGCCTGGTCTGCCAGCCAGACTTTGATGTTGCCTCCAATACTTCCACCTGCGCGCCCACTTTAGACTTCCCCCTCAGACATGTCCCATTGCTCAACGTTTATGTCCGGCCCCCCCTCCAAATAATTTATGAACCAACTTGGTTCCATTCCTACTCTCTATTTTTCATAACATGGAATTGTATTTTTTTATGTGAGGTCTACAGGTTTTTTTAAGACCTTTGGAAGATGCTTGGATGGCTAGTTGAGAGGATTCCATTCCGTACTTCAATTTGGCCTTCAGTACTGTTTAATGTTTGGGAAGTGAAAGAGTTGGTTTTGTAAAATGTCTGGGTGTGCTGGTGCAGAAGAGTCAGGCTCAGGACAGCAGAGATGAGTAATAAAAGTATCTTTACTCAAAAGGACCAAATACATGTAGTAGTCCAAGCCCACACAAAAGGACCGAAATACATAAAACAAACACACACAAAAACCATGGGGAAAACAGAGGGTTAAAGAATGAACATGTATTTGGGGAATTGAAACCAGGTGTGTAAAACAAAGACAACACAAATGGAAAATGAAAAGTGGATCGACGATTTCTAGAAGGCCGGTGACGTCGACCACCGAACGCCGCCCGAACAAGGAGAGGGACCGACTTCGGCGGAAGGTTTATTTATTTCTGTGTTGCCTTTCTTGATCCAAACACTGTTCACGAGAAAGGCAAATCATATTTTACTTTATTTCCCTACTGAAAAATCCTAAGAACTGATCCGTGAGCAGCATAAATAACGGACAGTAAGTGCCAGTGGATATGGTTCAGCCATCACAGGTCTGTCCGGCAAGACCAAATCCAGATGTCTTTAAGACAGGTTTATTCCAGATATAATGGGTCCTTATTAAAAAGGCCATACATTCCAATATAGAACGTCTCTATGCACCCCTAGCTTGTCCCATTAAATAGACTCGAACATTATCTCAGCCTATCATGGCTTAGCTATTCCTGTATCTCAGTGCCTCTCCCCCTTTCTAGTCAGAGTGAGTCAGATCGCCTCATGAGAATGTGTACAGCTGACAAGAGTGTCCCTAAGTTTTACCTCAGCTTGACGTGTTGCCTGTGTATTTCAAATACCAAACCACACACACACACACACTCTATCTCCAGTTAGTCATTAAAAGCCACCCCCATTTATACTGGGTAAATATGAACTCTAAACAAAACACTAGACTTCAAGGGGATGACATAAGACTACTAGTGTGTGTTCATCTACCAGGGCAGAGAGGCATAGGTGTAAAGGAGCCAGACAAGGGAAACCCCAGTCCTTGAGTGTATCTGGCCACCCTGTCAGAAACGTAGAGTATAGGCATCTGGCCACCCCTTCAAGAAGGTTCTGGGCCTACTGGGAAAGACAACTGGGGTCCTAGCATAGCAGGAGACTGTAAAGACTCTAGGAGATCAGGGAACTGATAGCTAAGATGCTCTGGGCATACTGTGGCTATAGAGTCAAGACATAGTAGGGCAGAGTGAGGTGCCTCTTACAACAGGACACTGGCTTCCTAGGTCAGGAGGGTCCCCCACGGGGACATTAGGAGGGTCTCCCGAGGCGAGAGGGTATGGAGGGAGCGGGACACTAGAGACTGGAGATAGCAAGGTACTAGCTGGATTGGCCTCTGTTGGCCACCCCAAGGTGGTGACAGGCAAGTCCCACCAGGCAGGGGCTGACATTGCCTGAGCAGACTGAATCCATGTGGGGGCAGGCCCACCAGGCAGGGGCCGACTTACATTCTGATACGTTGGCTGGTGTTGTGTGCTCTTTCAGGGTGAGATCTGGTAGCTCCTACGAGCTCCCTGGAGAAGGCTTTGGGACCACTGTGAGGGACTCTACGTCAGAAGTCGACTAGGGCACATTGGTAGGCTGCTCCCCCAGGGTAGAATCTGGCAGCATCTCTGGCCCTGGGGAAGGCTATGGAACCACTGTGGAGACCTGTTGGGGCGCCATTGGTAACAATAGCGTAATTAACACTCTGGGCTACTGCATGTTTAAGCTTAAACTCTATTGGACCAGTTAGGTTCACTACTGGAGCAGTAGGGTGAAATGAAAACCACACAAGTGAATCATTTAAGAAAGGAATGCCGGCTTGTATTTTGTAAATTTACAAAATACAAGCCGGCATTCCTTTCCTAAAATGATTCAAATATTGATGAGCAAATATACAATGAGCTCAATATGAATGAAATACATCAATAGTACAATAGACTGAGATATCGGCCATATATCAGGCATATAGTTTACAAGGGTGCACCCAACTTGATCTTAATCTGAGGGTCTCTCAGATTTTAATGTTGAAAGTTCAACAGCAATACAATAAACATGAAAACACAACCCAATCCACAATTACTGACTTAAAAACCACTATGACATGAAATCAAATGTGAGTAACTGTGCCTATCAATAACAACTGTAAGGTGTTTAAGTGTAGCATGTGCATGTATAACAATCCCACTGCAATGTATGATGCAATCCTACCACAGCCTAGTATGGCAGTGCCAATTCAGTGTTCTCCAAGGAAAATCAAATCAAATGTATTTATAAAGCTCTTCCTACATCAGCTGATGTCACAAAGTGCTGTACAGAAACCCAGCCTAAAACCCCAAACAGCAAGCAATGCAGGTGTAGAAGAACGGTGGCTAGGAAAAACACCCTAGAAAGGCCATAACATAGGAAGGAACCAGGCAATGAGGGGTGGCCAGTCCTCTTCTGGCTGTGCCGGGTGGAGATTATAACAGAACATGACCAAGATGTTCAAATGTTCATAGATGACCAGCAGGGTCAAATAATAATAATCACAGTAGTTGTCGAGGGTGCAACAGGTCAGCACCTCAGGAGTAAATGTCAGTTGGCTTTTCATAGCCGATCACTCAGAGTATCTCTACTGCTCCTGCTGTCTCTAGAGAGTTGAAAACAGGTAGCACGTCTGGGACAGGTAGCGCGTCCGGTGAACAGGTCAGGGTTCCATAGCCGCAGGCAGAACAGTTGAAACTGGAGCAGAAGCTGGGGACAGCAAGGAGTCATCAGGCCAGGTAGTCCTGAGGCATGGTCCTAGGGCTCAGGTCCTCTGGGAGAGAAAGAAAGAAAGAATTAGAGAGCATGCTTAAATTCACACAGGATAAGACAGGAGAAATACTCCAGATGTAACAGACTGACCCTAGCCCCCCGACACATAAACTACTGCAGCATAAATGCTGGAGATAAGATTAAGAAATCTTTGCATGCAAATGTTCTTATTGATGTCCTGGGTTTGGGCGACTTGCCATCCTTGGTGGAAACTGAATCCTTACTCACAAAAAAAGAAAAAATCCTGGCTTCAATCTTTCCCTCAATCCCTTCACAGCACGTTTGTATAGATATGTGAGTGTTAATATTAAATTCTCTCTTTTTCTCAACGATTTGAAACTTAGTTTTTCTTCCATGGAATGGCAGTAGCTCTTCACGTTCCATTCTTGCTCTCTTTTGTTTTGCATGTTGGCGCCAACTGGTGTATAACGTGAGGTTAGGAGAGGGACTAAGAGAATATTGAGTTTGATTGGCTCAAAATAACCTGCTCGTCATGCAGCTTCTGACAGCTGATTTGTAATAGCTGTCGATTTAAGACTAGGCATCCCGCCAACGGGACACCTGTCGACAATTTCTAATGAAATTGGAGGACGCGCAATTCAAATAAATAATTGTACAAATTATGGATATTAACATCTAGGTACATACAAGTGTCTTAAATTGGTTAAAAGCTTCAATTATTGTTAATCTAACTGCATTGTCCGATTTTACAATAGGCTTTTCAGCGAAAGCATTGCATGCGATTGTTTGAGGATGGCACCTCACATCAACATATTTTTCAACCAGCACAGACTTCATAAAATCACAAATAGCCATTAAATAATCACTTACTTTTTGAAAATCTTCCTCTGATTTGCAATCCGAGGGTCCAAGCTACAACATGCATGGTTGTTTTGTTAGATAAAATCCTTTTTTATATCCAAAAAGTCTGTTTAGTTGGCGCCATCGATTTGAATTCAACATGCAGACAAAGGAATCCAAAAAGCTACCGCTAAACTTTGTTAAAACAAGTCCAACTACGTTTCTATTAAATCCTCAGGTACCCTAAAATGTAATTAAACTATAATATAGCATACGGAAAGTAGTATGTTCAATAGAAAAGTAAAATTAGCTAGTGCGCGTCCTCTTCGTCGCGCACCTACAGACTGATTTCCAACTCTGTGACTCCCAGTACCAAAACTCAAACTTCTTCCTCGTTTTGGAAGAAACAAGCCTGAAACATTGAACAAAGACAGTTGACCTCTAGTGGAAGCCATAGGATTTGCAATCTGGGAGGTGGAATTGCATAGGACCCATAGCGTTCCATTGTTAAAGCATGGGGTCTCAAAAAAAAGAATTCTGGTTGGTTTTTCTTTGGATTTTCTCCTACCATATCAATTGTGTTATAGTCTCATACATTATTTTAACATTTCTACAAACGTCAGTGTTTTCTATCCATTGGTACCAATTATATGCATAACCTGGCGTCAGGGCCTGAGCAACAGGCAGTTTACTTTGGGCACGTCAGTCAGGCGGAAATTCTGAAAAAAGGACCTTAGCCATTTTAACATATCAATAGCAATATAGTATAATATGATTGGTTACTGGAATCTCACTAGTAACGATTAGTATTCAACATTAGTTGACCTGTGTTACACATGGCTGAAGTAGGTTTGAACACCAGGCTCTGGTAACTCCTCTGTCCCTGGAGAAGGCGGAGGCTCCATGCCAGGAGCAGGTGTAATAGGATCCACTACTAACTTGAGCTCCATGCTCGGAGCAGACTGGATCTGAATGGCTGGGGTCGGGTGGAGCACAGTTATGGGGTGGTTATGGGGTGCTCCCCCCAGGGTAAGCTTTGTTAGTAGAAACCAGGGCGGCAGGCGACTCTGATGCTGATGGTGAGGGCGTTGTCAGGGGCTCATGCTGATGAAGGTGCTTTAGGCTGGCGAGAGTGGTGTGATGCTGCAGGGTGTGAATCTGCAGCATCCCCCTGATGGTGAGCCACAACAGCTGGCAATGAACAAGAAGGTGCTTGAGAAAGGGGACGTGAGGACTGGTCAGACTCCACTTGGTCGGGATGGGCGTCCCTTTGGTGACCAATGGTGGTGATCTTCTCCTCATGGTAGATCCATTTCATGTATATTTTCATTGGCCCTCCGGGATGTGCTGGGACGAGCCTGTGGCACTAGAGGCTTAGCTGGCTGTGGGGTGGTTTGGCAAGTGTAGCCTTGAACGGCTCCATCTGTTTGAGCTTCTGCTTGGCCTCAAGTAGCATCAGGTCAAAGATGAGAGCTGTGCTGCGGCGAAGGTCTTCAGACCTCTCGCTGATAGGATGCAACCAGTCTTCTGCCAACTGGTCACCATGATCAGGAAAGTGTCAATTTGTGTCTTGAGACTTGTCTGCTCGTCTTTGTCAAGGGAGAGAAGACTGGGATGAGTTGGGTAGTGACCAATAACTGGACACTGTAACATCTTGAGCTGTGGTAGCTGATGATATCTAGCTCAATGGACCATGAAAAATACTAATGTTCGATCCGGGAGGATCATGAATAACAGGCAGTACTGTAAGTGCCAATGGATATGGTTTAGCCGCCACAAGTCAGTCCGGTACAGATGTCTTCAGAACAGGTTTATTCCACATATAATGGTTCATTAATGAATAACTGGAGATACAGTAGTGTGTGGTTTGGTATTTGAAATGCAAACGCAACAAGTCAAGCTGTAGGAAAACTTAGGGACACTCTCCTAAACTGTACACATTCTCACTCTGACTAGAAAGGGGGAGGGGCAATGAGGTGCGGGATTAGCTCAAATGTGATTGGCTAAGAAAGTGGGTGATTCTAACTAAGGGGACAAACTAGCGGTGCCTATAGAAATTCTATATCTGAATTCTTGGTGTTTTAAAGAATTACAACATTGTTAGGGAATTAAAGGTAAACCACTTTCTTATATTTTCACAAGAATGCATTTTTCTGCAAGCAAATTCAAAATAAATCTTAGACAAAGCCGTCGGAAAACAGAAATTAACATTGTTTTCTAACTTTCCTGGTAATAATCTTAAAATTAAGATGGGTCCTTCAACACCTCTTTCCGTTCTTACCACACGCACGTACACACAGTCCTCCAGTCAGAAGAGAGGCCAAATGGTCAAGGCTTAAACACTTGAGCAGAAAAGAGTGCCCCTCTTTCTCCAGTGTTCTGAGAGTTGCTAGCTGTGGACCCTCTCAAAACGAAAAGGTACAGAACATGACTTTTTCGACTAATTTGAACTTGCTCCGTCTGCCTTCCTCCTCGACTGAAGTGTGCAAGGTAGAAGCAGGCTTTTGTTTTGATTAGGGAGGAAAGGCCCCTGGCCATATACAGTACATATCTTCCCACTGGGCACAAACTGGTTGAATCAACATTGTTTCAACTACATTTTCTAAACTATTGTGATGTGGAATCTACGTGGAAAATACATTGGATTTGAAAAAAGTCATCAATGTTGTTGTGAGGGTGGAATTTCAACTACAGGATTACGTAATTGTAATGAATTTTCAATATATACAAACCTTGTATAAAATATGTTGAACTTACCTTTGAAACAACATCAGATCTTCAACGTTATATCCACTACCAGAAAGAAAACAGTACGCTGGGCAGCTTCTTCTACTGGGGTGTTGATCTATCTACAGCAATCCTTTGGTCTCCCATCCAGGGTTTTAACCAAGCCCAGCTTTGATATTTGTCACTGACTACTACCATTGAGAGATCTCTTAATAACTAAATATAGTCACAGTTGCTGTTGAAATCATTCAAAAGGGTAAGTTTAACAGAGCAAATGAAACGTACTTTATAAGTCATATCATAAATGATACTATTTAGACATATATAGTATTTGCAAAGTGATCAACAGTTATTCTTTCAATTCAACTCCAGGTTCAAATAAAAATAGACAATACATGTAGGCCTATAGCATTGGTTGATTTCAAATGTAATCTTCAAGTTAATCATTAATATGTTGGATTAACATTTCCATCTCAAAAAAACATCATTTGATTTGATTTAGTCCTAGTCTTTATTAAATTGAATTCTTGTTTGAGATGGAGACGTGAATCTAACATATCAATTATTCATCTGTAGACAAACTGAACTAAGTCAGTGGCACAAATGATTCATCTCCTTCAAATGTTGATATTTGGTTGTCTTGACAACCAAACACAATTCAATATCATTTTCAAATTCAATAATGTAAATAAATAGCTTATTAACTTGTTGACAAGCTGCTAAATTAAACGTTTGATTCACATCTCCAACCAAGCCAAAAACAAAAATTTAAACTTATTTTAAGGATCTATCCCTTTTTTTTCAATTTTCGCCTACAATGACATACCCAAATCTAACTGCCTGTAGCTCAGGACCTAAAGCAAGGATATGGATATTCTTGATAAGATTTGAAAGGAAACACATTGACGTTTGTGTAAATGGTGCCGGAGAAGAAAGCAGACGTTTTACGTCTCCCCATCTGATTTTGTTTTTCGTTTGTTTATTTGCATTGTTTATAACGTATTTTTTAACTTATTTTTTGCATAATGCTGCCGCTACTGTCTCTTATGACCAAAATGAACTTCTGGACATCAGGACTGTGATTACTCACCACAGACTGGCAGAATCCTTTTTTCATTTAACGAGTCTGATGAGCCCGACGCGAACGATACAATGCTTTCTCGGGAACATGCCCAGATCTCCTTGATTTGCGTGAAGAGGAGGTGGAGAAAAAGGGGTCAGAGGGTGGGCTGCCTTCTGAGAATTCATGGGCGATCGGAAAAAACCCCCACTTCCTTCCATTCTACTAGCAAATGTGCAATCTTTTGAGTATAAAATCGATGACTTACTGCTAGATTAAACTACTAACAGGACATTCAAAACTGTAATATCTTACGCTTCACGGAGTTGTGGCTGAACGACGACAAAATCAACATGGCTGGCTGGTTATATACACTGTGCCGCAGGATAGAACAGAGGCGTCTGGTAAGACAAGGGGCGGCGGATTATGTATTTTTGTAAACAACAGCTGGTGCCTGATATCTAAGGAAGTCTCCAGCTATTGCTCAACTGAGGGAGAGTATCTCATGATAAGCTGTAGACCACACTACCTACCTAGAGAGTTTTCATCTGTATTTTTCATAGCTGTTTACATACCACCACAGTCAGAGGCTGGCACTAAGAGAGCATTGAATGAGCTGTATTCTGCCATATGCAAACAAGAAAAGTAGCCAGGGACTTGTAGGGAAACTTCAATCCGTTTTAACACATATTTATCAGCATGTTAAATGTGAAACCAGAGGAAACACCACCTTTACTCCACACACAGAGATGCATACATAGCTCTCCCTCGCCCTCCATTTGGCAAATCTGACCATAATTTTATCCTCCTGATTCCTGCCTAAAAGCAAAAATGAAAGTAGAAATCACCAGTGACTAGATCTATAAAAAAGTAGTCAGGTGAAGCAGATGCTAAGCTACAGGACTGTTTTGCAGCACAGACTGGAATAAGTTCCAGGATTCCTCCGATGGCACTGAGGAGTACATCACATCAGTCACTGGCTTCATCAATAAGTGCATCGATGACGTTATCCCCAGAGTGACCATACGTACATACCCCAACCAGAAGCCATGGATTACAGGCAACATCCGCTTTCACTCTAACCCAAAAGTTTATAAGAAATACCGTTATGCCCTCAGATGAACCATCAAACAGGCAAAGCGTCAATGCAGGACTAAGATCAAATCGTACTACACCAGCTCTGACGCTGGTCGGACATGGCATGGCATGCAACCCATTACAGACTCTAAAGGGAAGCATAGCCGAGAGCTGCTCAGTGACACAAGCCTACCAGACGAGCTAAACTACTTTGCTCGCTTTGAGGAAAATAACACTGAAACATGCATGAGAGCACCAGCTGTCCCGGAAGACTGTGTGATCATGCTCTACACAGCTGATGTGAGTAATACCTTTAACCAGTTCAACATTCACAAGGCTGCAGGGCCAGATGAATTACCAGGACGTGTGCTACTAGCATGCGCTGACCAACTGTCAAATGTCTTCATTGACATTTTCAACCTCTCCCTGTCCGAGTCTGTAATACCAAGATGTTTTAAGCAGACCACAAAAGTCCCTGTGCCCATGAACACCAAGGTAACCTGCTTAATTGAATACTGACCCGTAACACTCACGTCTGTAGCCATGAAGTGCTTTGAAAGGCTGGTCATGGCTCACATCAACACCATTATCCCAGAAAACCTAGAACCACTCCAATTTTTATACCGAACTCAAGAGATCCACAGATGATGCAATATCTATTGCACTCTACAATGCCCTTTCACACCTGGACGAAAGGAACGCCTATGTGAGAATGCTATTAATTGACTACAGCTCAGTGTTCATCCCCATAGTGCCCTCAAAACTCATCAATAAGCTAAGGACCCTGGGACTAAACATCTCCCTCTGCAACTGGATCCTGAACTTCCTGATGGGCCGCCCCCAGGTGGTAAGGGTAGGTAACAACACATCCGCCACACTGATCTTCAACACAGGAGCCTCTCAGGGGTGCGTGCTCAGTCCCCCCCTGTACTCACTGTTCACTCATGACTGCATGGCTAGGCACGACCAACACCATTAATAAGTTTGTCGATGGCACAACAGAGGTAGGCCTGATCACTGACAACGACGAGACAGCATATAGGGAGGAGGTCAGAGATCTGGCCTTGTGGTGCCAGGACACAAACCTCTCCCTCAACGTGATCAAGACAAAGGAGATGATTGTGGACTATGGAAAAAGAAGGACCGAGCACTCTGCCGTTTTCATCGACGTGGCTGCAGTGGAGCAGGTTGAGAGCTTCAAGTTCCTTGGAGTCCACATCACCAACAAACTAACATGGTCTAAGCACACCAAGATAGTCGTGAAGAGGGCACGACATAACAAATTCCCCCCCCAGTAGACTGAATAGATTTCGCATGGGTCCTCAAAAGGTTCCATAGCTGCACGATCGAGAGCATCCTGATTGGTTGCATCACCGCCTGGTATGGCAACCGCCTGGTATGGCAACCGCCTGGTATGGCAACCGCCTGGTATGGCAACCGCCTGGTATGGCAACCGCCTGGTATGGCAACCGCCTGGTATGGCAACCGCCTGGTATGGCAACCGCCTGGTATGGCAACCGCCTGGTATGGCAACCGCCTGGTATGGCAACCGCCTGGCTTCCGAGCGCAAGGCACTACAGAGGGTAGTGCAAACGGCCCAGTACATCACTGGGGCCAAGCTTCCTGCCATCCAGGACCTATTTTTTCACCTTTATTTAACCAGGTAGGCAAGTTGAGAACAAGTTCTAATTTACAATTGCGACCTGGCCAAGATAAAGCATAGCAGTTCGACACATACAACAACAACAGTTACACATGGAGTAAAACAAAACATACAGTCAATAATACACTAGAAGAGTCTAACAAGTCTATATACGATGTGAGAAAATGATGTGAGATAAGGGAGGTAAAGGCAAAGTAAATGGTGGCAAAGTAAATACAAAATAGCAAGTAAAACACTGGAATGGTAGATTTGCAGTGGAAGAATGTGCAAAGTAGAAATAAAAATAATGGGGTGCAAAGGAGCAAAATAAAATAAATAAATACAGTAGGGAAAGAGGTAGTTGTTTGGGCTAAATTATAGGTGGGCTATGTACAGGTGCAGTAATCTGTGAGCTGCTCTGACAGCTGGTGCTTAAAGCTAGTGAGGGAGATAAGTGTTTCCAGTTTCAGAGATTTTTGTAGTTGGTTCCAGTCATTGGCAGCAGAGAACTGGAAGGAGAGGCGGCCAAAGAAAGAATTGGTTTTGGGGGTGACCAGAGAGATATACCTGCTGGAGCGCGTGCTACAGGTGGGTGATGCTATGGTGAACAGCGAGCTGAGATAAGGGGGAACTTTATCTAGCAGGGTCTTGTAGATGACATGGAGCCAGTGGGTTTGGCGATGTGTATGATGCGAGGGCCAGCCAACGAGAGCGTACAGGTCTAAATGGTGGGTAGTATATGGGGCTTTGGTGACAAAAAGGCAGGGTAGGATAGATATAGGTTTGTAGCAGTTTGGGTCAAGAGTGTCCCCCCCTTTGAAGAGGGGGATGACCGCAGCTGCTTTCCAGTCTTTGGGAACAGGCTTGTAATAGGGGTGGCAACAATTTCGGCAGATAATTTTTAGAAAGAAAGGGTCCAGATTGTCTAGCCCGCCTGATTTGTAGGGGTCCAGATTTTGCAGCTCTTTCAGAACATCAGCTGACTGTCTTTGGGAGAAGGAGAAATGGGGAAGGCTTGGGCGAGTTGCTGTGGGGGGTGCAGTGCTGTTGACCGGGGTAGGGGTAGCCAGGTGGAAAGCATGGCCAGCCGTAGAAAAATGCTTATTGAAATTCTCAATTATAGTGGATTTATCAGTGGTGACAGTGTTTCCTATCTTCAGTGCAGTGGGCAGCTGGGAGGAGGTGTTCTTATTCTCCATGGACTTTACAGTGTCCCAGAACCTTTTTGAGTTAGTGTTGCAGGAAGCAAATTTCTGCTTGAAAAAGCTAGCCTTGGCTTTTCTAACTGCCTGTGTATATTGGTTTCTAGCTTCCCTGAAAAGCTGCATATCACGGGGGCTGTTCGATGCTAATGCAGAATGCCATAGGATGTTTTTGTGTTGGTTAAGGGCAGTCAGGTTTGGGGAGAACCAAGGGCTATATCTGTTCCTGGTTCTACATTTCTTGAAAGTGGCATGCTTATTTAAGATGGTTAGGAAGGCTTTTTTTAAAATAACCAGTTATCCTCTACTGACGGGATGAAATCAATATCCTTCCAGGATACCCCGGCCAGGTCGATTAGAAAGGCCTGCTCGCTGAAGTGTTTCAGGGAGTGTTTGACAGTGATGAGTGGAGGTCGTTTCAAATCAAATCAAATCAAATTTATTTATATAGCCCTTCGTACATCAGCTGATATCTCAAAGTGCTGTACAGAAACCCAGCCTAAAACCCCAAACAGCAAGCAATGCAGGTGTAGAAGCACGGTGGCTAGGAAAAACTCCCTAGAAAGGCCAATACCTAGGAAGAAACCTAGAGAGGAACCAGGCTATGTGGGGTGGCCAGTCCTCTTCTGGCTGTGCCGGGTGGAGATTATAACAGAACATGGTCAAGATGTTCAATGTTCATAAATGACCAGCATGGTCGAATAATAATAAGGCAGAACAGTTGAAACTAGAGCAGCAGCACAGTCAGGTGGAAGTTGAAACTGGAGCAGCAGCATGGCCAGGTAGACTGGGGACAGCAAGGAGTCATCATGTCAGGTAGTCCTGGGGCATGGTCCTAGGGCTCAGGTCAGTTGAAACTGGAACAGCAGCATGGCCAGGTGGACTGGGGACAGCAAGGAGTCATCATGTCAGGTAGTCCTGGGGCATGGTCCTAGGGCTCAGGTCCTCCGAGAGAGAGAAAGAAAGAGAGAAGGAGAGAATTAGAGAACGCACACTTAGATTCACACAGGACACCGAATAGGACAGGAGAAGTACTCCAGATATAACAAACTGACCCCAGCCCCCCGACACATAAACTACTGCAGCATAAATACTGGAGGCTGAGACAGGAGGGGTCAGGAGACACTGTGGCCCCATCCGAGGACACCCCCGGACAGGGCCAAACAGGAAGGATATAACCCCACCCACTTTGCCAAAGCACAGCCCCCACACCACTAGAGGGATATCTTCAACCACCAACTTACCATCCTGAGACAAGGCTGAGTATAGCCCACAAAGATCTCCGCCACGGCACAACCCAAGGGGGGGGGGCGCCAACCCAGACAGGATGACCACAACAGTGAATCAACCCACTCAGGTGACGCACCCCCTCCAGGGACGGCATGAGAGAGCCCCAGCAAGCCAGTGACTCAGCCCCTGTAATAGGGTTAGAGGCAGAGAATCCCAGTGGAAAGAGGGGAACCGGCCAGGCAGAGACAGCAAGGGCGGTTCGTTGCTCCAGAGCCTTTCCGTTCACCTTCCGACTCCTGGGCCAGACTACACTCAATCATATGACCCACTGAAGAGATGAGTCTTCAGTAAAGACTTAAAGGTTGAGACCGAGTTTGCGTCTCTGACATGGGTAGGCAGACCGTTCCATAAAAATGGAGCTCTATAGGAGAAAGCCCTGCCTCCAGCTGTTTGCTTAGAAATTCTAGGGACAATTAGGAGGCCTGCGTCTTGTGACCGTAGCGTACGTATAGGTATGTACGGCAGGACCAAATCAGAGAGATAGGTAGGAGCAAGCCCATGTAATGCTTTGTAGGTTAGCAGTAAAACCTTGAAATCAGCCCTTGCTTTGACAGGAAGCCAGTGTAGAGAGGCTAGCACTGGAGTAATATGATCAAATTTTTGGGTTCTAGTCAGGATTCTAGCAGCCGTATTTAGCACTAACTGAAGTTTATTTAGTGCTTTATCCGGGTAGCCGGAAAATAGAGCATTGCAGTAGTCTAACCTAGAAGCGACAAAAGCATGGATTAATTTTTCTGCATCATTTTTGGACAGAAAGTTTCTGATTTTTGCAATGTTACGTAGATGGAAAAAAGCTGTCCTCGAAATGGTCTTGATATGTTCTTCAAAAGAGAGATCAGGGTCCAGAGTAACGCCGAGGTCCTTCACAGTTTTATTTGAGACGACTGTACAACCATTAAGATTAATTGTCAGATTCAACAGAAGATCTCTTTGTTTCTTGGGACCTAGAACAAGCATCTCTGTTTTGTCCGAGTTTAATAGTAGAAAGTTTGCAGCCATCCACTTCCTTATGTCTGAAACACATGCTTCTAGCGAGGGCAATTTTGGGGCTTCACCATGTTTCATTGAAATGTACAGCTGTGTGTCATCCGCATAGCAGTGAAAGTTTACATTATGTTTTCGAATAACATCCCCAAGAGGTAAAATATATAGTGAAAACAATAGTGGTCCTAAAACGGAACCTTGAACACCGAAATTTACAGTTGATTTGTCAGAGGACAAACCATTCACAGAGACAAACTGATATCTTTCCGACAGATAAGATCTAAACCAGGCCAGAACATGTCCGTGTAGACCAATTTGGGTTTCCAATCTCTCCAAAAGAATGTGGTGATCGATGGTATCAAAAGCAGCACTAAGGTCTAGGAGCACGAGGACAGATGCAGAGCCTCGGTCCGATGCCATTAAAATGTCATTTACCACCTTCACAAGTGCCGTCTCAGTGCTATGATGTGGTCTAAAACCAGACTGAAGCATTTCGTATACATTGTTTGTCTTCAGGTTTGACCACTGACCCATTAAGGATGCAGGCAATGAGGCAGTGATCGCTGAGATCTTGGTTGAAAACAGCAGAGGTGTAATTAGAGGGCAAGTTGGTTAGGATGATATCTATGAGGGTGCCCGTGTTTACGGGTTTGGGGAGGTACCTGGTAGGTTCATTGATAATTTGTGTGAGATTGAGGGCATCAAGATTGTAGGATGGCTGGGGTGTTAAGCATGTTCCAGTTCTATACCAGGCAGTGTAAGAGGAAGGCCCTAAAAATGGTCAAAGGCTCCAGCCACCCTAGTCATAGACTGTTCTCTCTGCTACCACATTGCAAGCGGTACCGGAGCGCCAAGTCTAGGTCCAAGAGGCTTCTAAACAGCTTCTACCCCCGAGCCATAAGACTCCTGAACACCTAATCAAATCACTATTTGCATTGCCCCCCCCCCTTTTTTACACCTCTGCTACTCTCTGTTGTTATCATCTACATATAGTCACTTTAATAACTATCTACATGTACATAATACTTCAACTAAACGGTGTTCCCGCACATTGGCTCTGTACCGGTAACCCCTCTCTATGTAGTCTCGCTATTGTTATTTTACTGCTGCTCTTCAGTTACTTGTTACTTTTTTCTTACTCTTATTTGTATTTTTTTAAACTGCATTGTTGGTTAGGGGCTTGTAATTAAGCATTTCACTGTAAGGTGAATGTTGTATTCGGCGCATGTGGCTAATAACATTTTGATTTGAAATGTGAAAGGAATGTAGGAGAATATAACACATTAGATCTGGTTAAAGATAATACAAAGAGAAAAAAACCCCTTTTTTTTTTTTGTACCGTCATCTTTGAAATGCAAGTAAAAGGCATAATGATTTTTATAGCCCAGGCACAATTTAGACTTTGGCCACTAGATGGCAGCACTGTATGTGAAAGGTTTTAGAGTGATCCAGCGAAATCCTGCGTACCTATACAATATGTTGTATCAAGACTGCCCACATGTACCTAATTGTTTAATTCATACATTTTCAAGTTAATAATTGTACACTCTCCTCAATCATTAGCATGGTATTCTTTCACTGTAATAGCTACTGTAAATTAGACAGTGCAGTTAGATTAACAAGAATTTAAGCTTTCTGCCCATATCAGATATGTCTATGTCCTGGCAATATTTTTGTTTCTTACAACTTCATGCTAATCACATTAGCCTATGTTAGCTCAACCGTCCTGTGGATGGGTCACCGATCTTGAAGAAGTTTTAAAGAATAGGATTTAGCCAGTGGCTCAGATTAAACTATCCAAGCATTAGATATCATTTAAATGATATTTGGTTGCATTGAAAACCAAACACAATTCAATATTACTTTTGTAATACAGAAAATAGCTTAAAGTTTACAAGCTAATGTAACATTTTAATGTTAAGGTTAGTCCACTGTCACGCCCTGATCAGTTTCACCTGTCCTTGTGATTGTCTCCACCCCCTTACAAGCTAATGTAACATTTTAAAATGACTAACACATCCAAGTCCACATGTTAAGGATAGTCCACTGTCACGCCCTGATCAGTTTCACCTGTCCTTGTGATTGTCTCCACCCCCTTACAAGCTAATGTAACATTTTAAAATGACTAACACATCCAAGTCCACATGTTAAGGTTAGTCCACTGTCACGCCCTGATCAGTTTCACCTGTCCTTGTGATTGTCTCCACCCCCTTACAAGCTAATGTAACATTTTAAAATGACTAACACATCCATGGCCACATGTTAAGGTTAGTCCACTGTCACGCCCTGATCAGTTTCACCTGTCCTTGTGATTGTCTCCACCCCCTTACAAGCTAATGTAACATTTTAAAATGACTAACACATCCATGGCCACATGTTAAGGTTAGTCCACTGTCACGCCCTGATCAGTTTCACCTGTCCTTGTGATTGTCTCCACCCCCTTACAAGCTAATGTAACATTTTAAAATGACTAACACATCCATGGCCACATGTTAAGGTTAGTCCACTGTCACGCCCTGATCAGTTTCACCTGTCCTTGTGATTGTCTCCACCCCCTTACAAGCTAATGTAACATTTTAAAATGACTAACACATCCAAGTCCACATGTTAAGGTTAGTCCACTGTCACGCCCTGATCAGTTTCACCTGTCCTTGTGATTGTCTCCACCCCCTTACAAGCTAATGTAACATTTTAAAATGACTAACACATCCAAGTCCACATGTTAAGGTTAGTCCACTGTCACGCCCTGATCAGTTTCACCTGTCCTTGTGATTGTCTCCACCCCCTTACAAGCTAATGTAACATTTTAAAATGACTAACACATCCAAGTCCACATGTTAAGGTTAGTCCACTGTCACGCCCTGATCAGTTTCACCTGTCCTTGTGATTGTCTCCACCCCCTTACAAGCTAATGTAACATTTTAAAATGACTAACACATCCAAGTCCACATGTTAAGGTTAGTCCACTGTCACGCCCTGATCAGTTTCACCTGTCCTTGTGATTGTCTCCACCCCCTTACAAGCTAATGTAACATTTTAAAATGACTAACACATCCAAGTCCACATGTTAAGGTTAGTCCACTGTCACGCCCTGATCAGTTTCACCTGTCCTTGTGATTGTCTCCGCCCCCTTACAAGCTAATGTAACATTTTAAAATGACTAACACATCCAAGTCCACATGTTAAGGTTAGTCCACTGTCACGCCCTGATCAGTTTCACCTGTCCTTGTGATTGTCTCCACCCCCTTACAAGCTAATGTAACATTTTAAAATGACTAACACATCCATGGCCACATGTTAAGGTTAGTCCACTGTCACGCCCTGATCAGTTTCACCTGTCCTTGTGATTGTCTCCACCCCCTTACAAGCTAATGTAACATTTTAAAATGACTAACACATCCAAGTCCACATGTTAAGGTTAGTCCACTGTCACGCCCTGATCAGTTTCACCTGTCCTTGTGATTGTCTCCACCCCCTTACAAGCTAATGTAACATTTTAAAATGACTAACACATCCAAGTCCACATGTTAAGGTTAGTCCACTGTCACGCCCTGATCAGTTTCACCTGTCCTTGTGATTGTCTCCACCCCCTTACAAGCTAATGTAACATTTTAAAATGACTAACACATCCAAGTCCACATGTTAAGGTTAGTCCACTGTCACGCCCTGATCAGTTTCACCTGTCCTTGTGATTGTCTCCACCCCCTCCAGGTGTTGTTTGTTATCCCTGATGTATATATCCCTGTTTCCTGTCTCTCTGTGCCAGTTCATCTTGTATGTTCCAAGTCAACCAGCATGTTTTTCCCAAGCTCCTGCCTTTTCTATTCTCTTTTACTAGTCCTCCCGGTTTGACCCTTGCCTGTTTCCTGAACTCTGTACCCACCTGCCTGACCTTTCTGCCTGACCTCGAGCCTGCCTACCACACTGTACCTCCTGCATTCTGAACTGGTTTTGACCTTTTGCCTGTCCATGACCATTCTCTTGCCTACCCCTTTTGGATGTAATAAATATCAAAGACTCAAACCATCTGCCTCTTGTGTCTGCATCTGGGCCTTGTGCCCTTATATCTACTGTAACTATAAATGTCTTATGTACCATAACTTCAAATAAATCAAATAGCCGCCTGTCCCTTTTTAACCTTTTCACTCGTGAGTTCCAAATATCTCTAACAGTTGCCCCAGCGGGAGTTTTCTTTGATGCTTGTGATGTCAGAACACACTCACTGTTCCAAAATGTGATTGTTATGCAATAGGACAGTTAACCCTCATACAGAAGAACACATTTGTAGTTACAGCAGGCTAACCTTAACATGTGACAATTTATGTTTGAGGTTTTACTGAGCCTTCAAGAGCCCAATCACTTCCCTAGTGTTTCTCCAGATCAAGTATGAAGACATTGTGCATATTTTGTCAGAACCGGCCTTGTACAGACTTTTCCCCACAGCACATTTTTTGTCTGGAACCTGCATTGCCTTCATTGTTTTCCTTACAAATTGGACTTTGGACATGTATGCATTCCTATCACAGTAAGTGGCTTATTTTCTGTATATTGCGTTTTTGTTTGTACTTTTTCACACCATTTCTCTGTATGGATCATAATGCATTTAATGCTTTCAAGTACTGGTGACAAATCATGCATTCCAATAGATTGTAATGGATACATATGATGTGTGTAAAATACTTTTTTAAGGTTGTACTGATTATGATGAGCTAATGCTAAGCTTTTTGCTGGCTGTGTGTGGCGCCATGTTTGTTGACATCATACAATGCATTCTGGTACGTAAGCGTCTGTCAGACAAAACATGTTATAATAAGGGATAGTTCAATCGACTGACTTATACTTTGAAGACAACTGTGATCTCTGAAAAATACTAGGTCAAACTATGACCTCAGTGATCTACAGGTTGGAAAGTTGAAGCTCTAGAAAGAGGCCCGAGTTCCCAGTTGTCTTGAATACACTGTAGTCAGAAGTCAGAGATTTCTGAGTTCCCAGTTGTTTTGAACGCAGCATCAGATTGTAAACCCTTTCCATGGGTTTTATTTTTATTTAGTGTATAAACTCCAGTGTTTGCCCCCCATTTATTGATACCCCTCCCCATCAAAGTAATATTTCCTGCATCATATCCCCCCCCCCCACGATACCTTTCCCATTTCTACCCCATGGACTTGAACCCCCCACAAAACCACCTAAAATGTTTTCATCCCTGTTTAGCTTTCGTGCTACGGCTAGGCAGTAGGCTTGTATTTGGGGTGATGATCTGTGAGATGATAACGTTTGATTTGCTTTGTGATTTGTCAAAAACAGTACATGACTTGTCAAGTCATGTGCTCTGGTTCTTGTAGACACTGTAACAAGTACATTGAAGGTTTGTAATATGCTTAAAAGTTGCTAAACTAAGTTAATATTTTTTGGACAATGGGCGCAGCCATCTTTGATTTAGTTCATTTGCGTTTTAAAATGGCATTCTGGGATTCGGGAGTTTTCGGGAAGTCAAACATAAACAAACATGGCTACCATCGTGAAGAATTTAGCTGCTGTTAGCTTAGCTGACACGCATCTCTTTTCTAAACAACATGACATTAGTCCCTTGTGCTCACCAGAGATGTGGTACATTGTAAACAAGTCTAGCTGTTAGGTCACTGACTTCTGTTTAGTTTTTTTTGTCCGCGCAACCTGATATTTAGACTGGTTTATGGAATGAGTTTGGCTGTGGATGTGTTCCATGTGATGCTTGGATGATGAAGATGGCATTTATATTTTACAATAAATGTAACGTCTGCGTCCAAATCACACTCCCAAACACTTAGATCCCCAAGACGCAGCCCACTTTCCAGCTCACTCTCCAGATCCCAATCGCCCGGAATTCTAATCGCCTGTTCAGACACCTGCATGTCATCATCCCACACTATTCAGTTCAGTTCCTTGCACCCCAGCACTGTGAGGTATTGTTTGACCTTCTGCCTGCCCCTGGACCCAGCTACCTGCCTCGCCCTATGGTCCCTTTCATTAAACACCTGCTGCACTTTGCACTTGAAACCAGCTCTCTGTCTCCCTCGTGTTCATTACAATAAAATGTGAACTTGAGGAACAAAGTTGGGAAGCCCTTTATTTCCCATCAGTACAAAACATTGTTTAGATGCTTTTTGACAACAATGCTGTTTAGACGCATTTGTTGCATCATACGTTCTGTTGCTACTGTTCCAGTAACATATTTGTGATCGTACACTGCAAGGACCGCTCAACAATGATCACAAAGATTTATAGAGAACCTTCAGTCCAAACCAATGGCTTTGTTACAGCAAGCTCTGCCAATGGAATCTGTAAAGAACACATTGGCGCCATCGTAGCCTACATATAGCAGCTACCATGGTATATGTTCAATAGGCATATAACTTTGCAATTGCCAAGTGGGGAAATAAATAGTATATTGTGTTTAACACTGTGTGCAGCTAGTTATTCCTACTCTGTAAAGCTGGATTGAGAATGATAAGTGGTAAATACCTCCAAAGGAAGGCACATTACTTGGTCCTATTTAGTTACCTTTTAGGTCAAAGTTTTTACTAACTATTGAATTGGTTATTGGCTAAGGTCACGTGCGGCTGATGGCTCTGCCTGCATATTTTGAACGGGGGGGATTATTGGGTGACTTCTGACGCGTGCACCACTGAAGCATGACCAGAATGCCTTGCCACGAACTGAATGGAGGTGCTGAAAGAGTGGCACCATTGAAATTCAGGGCACAGTCGCTCCAATCCGGCCCCTAACGTCTCTCTTTATATGGTTATTCTCTTTCTCCTTCTCTTACTCTCTCTTCCCCCATCTCTCTCTTCTCTTTCCTTCTCTCACTCTCTCTCTCCTCCTTCTCCTATCTCTCCTCTCTCTCTCTTTCTCTCTTTCTCAAGGTTTTAGTTAATGAAAACACTCCATTACTCATCATAAGGTTCTGAGGTGTTTTGAAATGTCACAAATGTGATATTTAGCTGATATGAGTAAGCTTGCACATATAGTAGGATTGAATTGACGACAATAGGATGACTGGATGTGTTTGGGACAAATGGACGTGTCAACAATGACATGAGAATAACTACATTACGGAACTGTGAATATTTTCATCAATAAGCGTGTCAAAAATGTTGCTTGTTGCTTTGAATCCTTTTATGGCCACGATGGCACTGATCTTTTTCTTGCTTTTCTCTCTCTTGGCACAGATTGCGGTGGTCACGGTCACCCTAAAGGAAGGGTCTGTGAGCTGGGATTCTCTCCTTCTACTCCCTCTCACACACAAACACTCCCTCGCATAGACACTCTGCAGAATGAGGGAAGCCTGGAGGTGCTTGCTGGGACTGTGCCTCCTGGCACGCTCTGCCTCCCCCGCCTCCCCTCACGGTGCCGCCAACCCCTTTGCTGGGCAACAGATACCCCCAGATCCCTGCTACGATGACGCAGGCGCCGCCCGCCGTTGCATCCCCGAGTTCATCAACGCCGCCTTTGGCAAGGAGGTGGCCGTGTCCAGTGTGTGCGGCTGGCCGACGTCGTCGCGCTCTTGTAGCATGGTGGAGCACGGTGAGGAGCGGCCTTCAGTGCGCACCTGCCAGATCTGCGACGCAGCGGACCCATGGCGTGCCCGCCCGCCCTCCTACCTCACCGACCTCAACTCGGCCCACAACCTCACCTGCTGGCAGTCGGAGAATCTGCACACCTCGCCAAACAACGTCAACCTCACCCTGTCGCTGGGAAAGAAGTTTGAGATCACCTACGTCAGCTTGCAGTTCTGCTCGCCCCGCCCAGAGTCATTGGCAATCTACAAGAGCATGGACTACGGCAAGAGCTGGACTCCTTACCAGTACTATTCTTCCCAGTGCCGGCGCATGTACAACCGGCCTAACAAGGCGGCCATCACAAAGCAGAATGAGCAGGAGGCCCTTTGTACCGATGGCCACACTGACCTCTACCCACTTTCCGGAGGGCTCATTGCCTTCAGCACTCTGGACGGGCGGCCCTCCGGGAAAGACTTTGACAACAGCCCTGTGCTCCAGGACTGGGTATCAGTCACCGACATCCGTGTGGTCTTCAGTCGGCCCCAGCTGCCCCGCGAAATAGGGACAGGAGAAGGGGCGGGGATAGGCGGGGGCCAGCCGGACGAGGACCCAATGGCACCGTCCGCGTCTCTGCCGGCGTACTTCTACGCGGTGGGGGACTTCCAGGTGGGCGGGAGGTGTAAGTGCAACGGGCACGCCTCACGCTGCCTCAAGGACAAGGAGGGCAAGCTGGTGTGCGACTGTAAACACAACACGGAGGGGCCCGAGTGCGACCTCTGCAAGCCCTTCCACTGCGACCGGCCGTGGCAGAGGGCCAGCACCCGTGAGGCCAACGAGTGTTTACGTGAGTCCCAGGTCTATTCAGCATTTTCTATCTGTTTTGATTGTTCTTTTAGATTCTGCGCTTTTCCACTCTTTTCACTCGCTTATTTTCCATTTTGGGATCAATTCTTTATTGTTGACCCTTGTTGGTGAGCAGGTATGTGCACAGTAAATAGACATAGTAATTCCTAATATAGTAGCATTCATTATGTTAGTATGGTTTTACAAAGAGATGCCATCAGCTTTGCCCACTTAAATCAGTGACATGGGCAGATCTGACTCGGTATCTCAAAGCTAATGACATCAGCATGCTTATACAGTGCCTTCGGAAAGTATTCAGACCCCTTGACTTTTTCCACATTTTGTTACGTTACAGCCTTATTCTAAAATGGATTAAATAAAACATGTTCCTCAGCAATCTACACACAATACCCCATAATGACGATGCGAAAACAAGTTTTTAGACATTTTTGCAAATGGCAAACTTATTTACATAAGTATTCAGACCCTTTGCTATTAGACTTGAAATTGAACTCAGGTGCATCCTGTTTCCATTGATCATCCGTGAGATGTTTCTACAACTTAATTGGAGTCCACCTGTAGTAAATTCAATTGATTGGACATGATTTGGAAAGGGAAACACCTGTCTATATAAGGTACCACAGTTGACAGTGCATGTCAGAGCAAAAACCATGCCATGAGATCGAAAGAATTGTCCATAGAGCTCCGAGACAGGATTGTGACGAGGCACAGATCTGGGGAAGGATACCAAAACATTTCTGCATCATTGAAGGTCCCCAAGAACAAAGTGGCCTCCATCATTCTTAAATGGAAGACGTTTGGAACCACCAAGACTCTCCCTAGAGCTGGCCGCCCGGCAACCTGAGCAATCGGGGGAGAAGAGGCTTGGCCAGAGAAGTGAGCAAAAACCCAATGGTCACTCTGACAGAGCAATAGAGTTCCTCTGTGGAGATGGGATAACCTTCCAGAAGGACAACCATCTCTGCAGCACTCAACCAATCAGGCATTTATGGTAGTGGCCAGATGGAAGCCACTCCTCAGTAAAAGGCACATGACAGCCCGCTTGGAGTTTGCCAAAATGCACCTAACGACTCTCAGACCATGAGAAACAAGATTCTCTGGTCTGGTGAAACCAAGATTGAACACTTTGACCTGAATTCCAACAGTCACGGCTGGAGGAAACCTGACACAATCCCTACAGTGAAGCATGGTGGTGGCAGCATCATTTTTCAGCGGCAGGGACTGGGAGACTCGTCAGGATGGAGGGAAAGATGAATGGAGCAAAGAGAGGTCCTGATGAAAACTTGTTCCAGAGCGCTCTGGATTTCAGACTGGGGTGAAGGTTCACCTTCCAACAGGACAACGGTCCTAAACACACAGCCAAGGCAACGCAGGTGTGGCTTTGGGACAAGTCTCTGAATGTCCTTGAGTAGCACAGCCAGATCCCGGACTTGAATCCGATAGAACATCTCTGGAGAAACCTGAAAATAGCTGTGCAGCAACGCTCCCCATCCAACCTGACAGAGCTTGAGAGGATCTGCAGAGAAGAATGGGAGAAGCTCCCCAAATACAGGTGTGCCAAGCTTGTAGCGTCATACCCAAAAAGACTTGAGGCTGTAAAAAAAATATATATATTTCAGTTAATTTTTTATATTTTTTATACATTTCAAAAATGCCTATAAATCTTTCTTTTTTTTTGTCATTATGGGATATTGTGTGTAGATTGATAAGGAAAATATACATTTTAATCCATTTTAGAATATGGTTGTATTGTAACAAAATGTGGAAAAAGGATCTAAATACTTCAAATGCACTGTGTGTGCTAGTGTCTACATCATTTTGTATATTATCCCTTGACAGTAAGGTATATGAATACCCACAAAATACATATACTTACAATGACTGTTTAAGTATGGATGGGAATTCTTCAGTACTCAGTTTTTGCAACTTTGTACAAATTATTATAGAAACATCATTCAATTGTCTGGTCTGTGCGAATACTCATCATTCAATTGTCATCATGTTGGAAGGACCGTCCAAATTTAATGCGACTGAGAGTGGAGTCTACTCTCTTCATTATCGTTCTACACTGAGTGTACAAAACACAATCAGTGTAGGTGAAGGGGAGGAGACAGGGTAAGAAGTATGTTTAGACCTTCAGAGTTTAAATAGGCAAGACACAAAATTTAAGTGCCTTTGAATGGGGTATGGTATTAGGAGCCAGGCACACCAGTCAGAGTGTGTGAAGAACAGCTGGGTTTTCCACGTTCCCATGCGCATCAAGAATGGTCCACCACCCAAAGGACATCCAGCCAACTTGACTCAACTGTGGTAAGCATTGGCGTCAACATGGGCCAGCATCCCTGTGGAACGCTTTTGACACCTTGTAGACGAATGGAGGCTGTTCTGAGTGCAAAAGGGGTGCAACTCATTAGCAAGGTGTTCCTAATGTTTTGTACACTGTGTATATCCAGACCTATTTCTCTCTCTCTCCTTCTCATCCTGTCTCGCTCTCTCCCTCTCTTCACCATTCTGGGTCTCTCTCTCTCTCTCTCGCTCTCTCTCTCTCTCTCATCCTGTCTCGCTCTCTCCCTCTCTTCACCATTCTGGGTCTCTTTCTCTCTCTCTCGCTCTCTCTCTCTCTCTCTCATCCTGTCTTGCTCTCTCTCTCCTTCTCATCCTGTCTCGCTCTCTCCCTCTCTTCACCATTCTGGGTCTCTCTCTCTCTCTCTCTCTCGCTCTCTCTCTCTCTCTCATCCTGTCTCGCTCTCTCCCTCTCTTCACCATTCTGGGTCTCTTTCTCTCTCTCTCTCTCTCTCTCTCTCTCTCTCTCTCTCTCTCTCTCTCTCTCTCTCTCTCTCATCCTGTCTTGCTCTCTCTCTCTCTCTCATCCTGTCTTGCTCTCTCCCTCTCTTCACCATTCTGGGTCTCTTTTTGACAAGTAGCATAACAATATTTTCTATTTATTGATGTTTACAAAACATTTGAAAGCAACACATGAATTAGTCATTTTCCGTATGACTATTTATAATCCCCCAAGTGAGGACATTTTCTCCCATTTTCAACAAATCTTTCCCTAATGCTATCTTAAAAAGTTCCTTAATCTGTGTTCTCTCCGAAGTTGCTGTAATGTTCTCAGCATTGCAGATGGAGAAAGAGAGAGTTCAAATGAGATTTGACTACATTAAGGCTAGATGTCTGTGCTGCCTGAATAAACCAGATGACTTGCTGCTTACACAAGTGAGGATGAGGGTGAAATGTTCTTGTGGAGTTACATAATGCCAAATGCAACCCATCCCCAACCCTACATTGCTCAACAGACTTTACAGTGCACTGAAACTCAAATCAAATAAAACATGAAATAAAATTTGTCACAGTGAAATGCTTACTTACAAGCCCTTATCCAACAATGACGTTTTAAGAAAAATACCTAAACAAATAAGAAAATAAATAATTAAAGAGCAGCAGTAAAATAAAAGTAGCGAGGCTATATACTGGGGGTACCGGTACAGAGTCAATGTGGGGGGCACCGGTTAGTCGAAGTAATTGAGGTAATATACACTACCGTTCAAAAGTTTGTGGTCACTTAGTTGCAAAATTAATAGGAACTATAGTCAAGACGTTGACAAGATTATAAATAATGATTTTTAATTGAAATAATAATTGTGTCCTTCAAACTTTGCTTTCGTCAAAGAATCCTCCATTTGCAGCAAAAAATCCTTGCAGACCTTTGGCATTCTAGTTGTCAATTTGTTGAGGTAATCTAAAGAGATTTCACCCCATGCTTTCTGAAGCACCTCCCACAAGTTGGATTGGCTTGATGGGCACTTCTTACGTACCATACGGTCAAGCTGTTCCCACAACAGCTCAATAGGGTTGAGATCCGGTGACTGTGCTGGCCACTTCATTTCAGACAGAATATCAGCTGACTGCTTCTTTCCTAAATAGTTATTGCATAGTTTGGAGCTGTGCTGCGGGCCATTTTCCTGTTGTAGGAGGAAATTGACTCCAATTAAGCGCAGTTCACACGATATGGCATGGTGTTGCAAAATGGAGTCTTCCTTCTTCAAGATCCCTTTTACCCTGTACAAATCTCCCACTTTACCACCACAAAAGCATCCCAGACCATCACATTGCCTCCACCATGCTGGACAGGTGGCATCAAGCACTCCTCCAGAATCTTTTCAGTTTTTCTTCCTCTGTCCAGTGTCTGTGGTCTTTTGCCCATCTTAATCTTTTCTTGTTATTGGCCAGTTTGAGATATGGCTTTTTCTTTGCAACTCTGCCTAGAAGGATAGTATCCCGGAGTATCCCGGAGTATCCCGGAGTCACCTCTTAACTGTTGACTTTGAGACTGGTGTTTTGCGGGTACTATTTATTGAAGCTTCCAGTTGAGGACGTGTGAGGCATCTGTTTCTCAAACTAGACACTCTAATGTGCTTGTCAGTTGTGCACCGGGGCCCCCCACTCCTCTTTCTATTCTATTTCTGGTTAGAGACATTTTGCGCTGTTCTGTGAAGGGAGTACTACACAGAGTAGTAGGAGATCTTCAGTTTCTTGGTCATTTCTTGCATGGAATAGCCTTCATTTCTCAGAACAAGAATAGACTGATGAGTTTGAGAAGAAAGTTCTTTGTTTCTGGACATTTTGAGCCTGTAGTCGAATCCACAAATGCTGATTCTCCAGATACTCAACTAGTCTAAAGGCCAGTTTTATTGATTCTTTAATCAGCACAACAGTGTTCAGCTGTGCTAACATAATTGCAAAATTATTTTCTAATGATCAATTAGCCTTTTAAAATGATAAACTTTGATTAGCTAACACAACGTGCCATTGGAACCCAGGAGTGATGGTTGTTGATAAAGGGATTTATGTACGCCTATGTACAGTAGATATTCCATAACAAATCAGCCATTACCAGCTATCAATAGTCATTTACAACATTAACAATGTCTACACTGTATTTCTGATCAATTTGATGTTATTTTAATGGGCAAAAAAATTGCTTTTCTTTTAAAAACAATGACATGAAATGACCCCAAACTTTTGAATGGTATTGTAAACATTTTGGTAGAGTTATTAAAGGGACTTAAGCATATATAATAACAGGGAGTAGCAGTAGCTTAAAAGCGTGAGGTGAGCAATGCAAGTAGTCTGGGTATCCATTTGATTAGATGTTCAGTAGTCTTATGGATTGGGGGTAGAGGCTGTTTAGAAGCCTCTTGGACCTAGACTTTCCTCTCCGGTACTGCTTGCCGTGCGGTAGCAGAGAGAATAGTCTTTGACTGGGGTGGCTCGAATCTTTTTTAGGGCCTTCCTCTGACACCGCCTGGTATAGAGATTCTTGATGGCAGGAAGCTTGGCCCCAGTGATGTACTGGGTCGTATGCACTATTCTCTGTAGTGCCTTGCGGTCGGAGGCCGAGCAGTTGCCATACATGGCGGTGATGCAACCATGCTCTCGATGGTGCAGCTGTAGAAATTTTGAAGATCTGAGGACCCATGCCAAATCTTTTCAGTCTCCTGAGGGGGAATAGGCTTTGTGGTACCCTCTTTACGACTGTCTTGGTGGGCTTGGACCATGTTAGTTTGTTGGTGAAGTGGACACCGAGGAACTTGAAGCTCTCAAACTGTTCTACGACAGCCCCGTCGATGAGAATGGGGGTGTGCTCGGTCCTCCTTTTCCTGTAGTCCACAATTATCTCCTTTGTCTTGATCACATTGAGGGAGAGGTTGTTGTCCTGGCACCACCACACTGCCAGGTCTCTGACCTCCTCATTATATGCTGTCTTGTCGTTGTCGGTGATCAGGCCTACCACTGTTGTGTCATCGGCAAACTTAATGATGGTGTTGGAGTCGTGCTTGGCCGTGCAGTCATGAGTGAACAGGAAGTACAGGAGGGGACTGAGCACGCACCCCTGAGGGGCCCCCATGTTAAGGATTAGGTTGGCGGATGTGTTGTTACCTACGCTTATCAGGATGTCCAGAATCCAGTTGCAGAGTGAGATGTTTAGTCCCAGGGTCCTTAGCTTAGTGATGAGCTTTGATGGCACTATGGGGTTTAACGCTGAGCTGTAGTTACTGAATAGCATTCTCACATAGGTGTTCCTTTTGTCCAGGTGTGAAAGGGCAGTATGATCTGCTTGAAACGTGTTGGTATTACAGACTCGGCCAGGGAGAGGTTGAAAATGTCAGTGAAGACACTTGCCAGTTGATCAGCGCATGCTCTGAGTACATGTCCTGGTAATCCGTCTGGCCCTGCGGCCTTGTGAATGTTGACCTGTTTAAAGGTCTTACTCACATCGGCTGCGAAGACCGTGATCACACAGACTTCCGGAACAGCTGGTGCTCTCATGCATGTTTCAGTGTTACTTGCCTCGAAGCGAGCATAGAAGTCATTTAGCTCGTCTGGTAGGCTCATGTCACTGGGCAGCTATCGGCAGTGTTTCCCTTTGTAGTCTGTAATAGTTTGCAGTCCCTGCCACATTCAACGAGCATCGGAGCCGGTGTAATATGATTCAATCTTAGTCCTGTATTGATGCTTTGCCTGTTTGATGGTTCGTGAGAGGGCATTGCGGGATTTCATATAAGCTTCCGGGTTAGAGTCCCGCTCCTTGATAGCAGCAGCTCAACTCTTCAGCTCAGTGCGGATGTTGCCTGTAATCCATGGCTTCTGGTTGGGTATGTACGTACAGTCACTGTGGGGATGACTTCATCGATGCACTTATTGATGATGCCAGTGACTGATGTGGTCCACTCCTCAATGCCATCGGAAGAATCCCGGGACATATTCCAATCTGTTCTAGCAAAACAGTCCTGTAGCTTAGCATCTGCTTCATCTTACCACTTTTTTATTGACTGAGTCACTGGTGCTTCCACCTTAAATTTTTGCTTGTCGGAATCAGGAGGATAGAATTGTGGTCAGATTTGCCAAATGGAGGTCAGGGGAGAGCTTTGCATGCATCTCTGTGTGTGGAGTAAAGGAGGTCTTGAATGTTTTTCCCTCTGGTTGCACATTTGACATGTTGATGGAAATGAGGTAAAACAGATTTAAGTTTCCCTTCATTAAAGTCCCCGGCCACTAGGAGCACCGCCTCTGGATAAGCATTTTCCTGTTTGCTTATGGCGGTATACAGCTCATTGAGTGCGGTCTTAGTGCCAGCATCGGTCTGTGGTGGTATGTAGACAGCTACGAAAAATACAGCTGAAAACTCTCTAGGTAGATAGTGTGGTCTACAGCTTATCATGAGATACTCTACCTCAGGCGAGAAAAACCTCAAGACTTCATTAGATATCGTGCACCAGCTGTTGTTTACAAATATACACAGACCCCTACCCCTTGTCTTACCAGAGGCTACTGTTCTATCCTGCCGATACAGTGTGTAACCCACCAGCTGTATGTTAATCATGTCGTTGTTCAGCCACGACTCGGTTAAACATAAGATATTACAGTTTTTAATGTCTCGTTCATTGGATATATGTGCTTTTAGCTCATCCAATTTATTTTCCAGCGATTGTATGTTGGCCAGTAGTACGGATGGCAAGGGCAGATTAGCCACTCGTCGGCGGATCCTCACAAGACACTCCAATCTCTTTCCGCGACCGGGTGCCTGGAGTTAAATCCCTCTCGTCCGACACATTAGAGAGAAATTCTTTGTCCAGTTCAAGTTGAGAAATCGCAGTTCTGATGTCCAGAAGCTCTTTTCTGTCATAAGAGACGGTAGCAGCAACATCATGTACAAAATAAGTTACAACAAATTCAACACAACAACATAATAGCACGGTTGGTTAAGAGCCCATGAAATGGCAACCATCCTCTTTGGCGCCATCTTACTGCAGCAGCAATATTTGTGATTTCTGTTTCATTAGCTCTACACGCAGGACTCCTCCACACTCAACCCAACATGATGTTTTCTGCACTCCCCTATGAATAATGAATGTCTTAACAGTGAATGACAACAGCTCCAAGAATGTCATTTGGCAGTGATTGCCCTTACCTCAAACACCATCTAGACACTCTGAAAGCTTACCAAGTGAAATTGTAGTCATTTTTGTGACCTTGTTCATGTTAA
Source organism: Oncorhynchus kisutch (assembly GCF_002021735.2). Classification (NCBI taxonomy): domain Eukaryota; kingdom Metazoa; phylum Chordata; class Actinopteri; order Salmoniformes; family Salmonidae; genus Oncorhynchus; species Oncorhynchus kisutch. The sequence continues at coordinate 3,212,035 of NC_034198.2, forward strand.
CAGATTACATTCTATGGGATTACTGTGTCATTTGATCAAGTGAATGTGGATTTTTGATATGTCAAAAAAATAATCAGCATTTCTCTTCAAAGGGACATTACATCATTAAAAGTATGTGGACACCGTTTCAAATGAGTGGATTCGGCCATTTCAGCCACACCCATTGCTGACAGGTGTATAACATTGAGCACACAGCCATGCAATCTCCATAGACAAATATTGGCATGAGAATGGCCTTACTGAAGAGGTCAGTGACTTTCAACGTGGCACCGTCATAGGATGCCACCTTTCCAACAAGTCAGTTCGTCAAATATCTGCCCTGTTAGAGCTGTCCTGGTCAACTGTAAGTGCTGCTATTGTGAAGTGGAAACATCTAGGAGCAACGACGGCTCAGCCATGAAGTGGTTGGTCACAGAACAGGACCGCCGAGTGCTGAAGCACGTAGAGAGTAAAAATGATCTGTCTTCGGTTGCGACACTCACTACCGAGTTCCAAACTGCCTCTGGAAGCAACGTCCGCACAATAACTGTACATCGGGAGCTTCATGAAAGGGGATTCCATGGCCGAGCAGCTGCACACAAGCCTAAGTTCATCATGTGCAATGCCAAGCGTCGGCTAGAGTGGTGTAAAGCTTGCCGCCATTGGACCATGGAGCAGTGGAAACGCATTCTCTGGAGTGATGAATCACGCTTCACCATCTGGCAGTCTGACGGTTTGGCAGATGCCAGGAGAACTTTACCTGCCTAAATCCATAGTGCCAACTATAAAGTTAGGTGGAGGAGGAATAATGGTCTGGGGCTGTTTTTCATGGTTCGGGCTAGGCCCAGTGAAGGGTAATCTTAGCGCTACAGCATACAATGACATTCTTTTTAAAAATGTTACCCCTTTTTCTCCACAATTTCATGATACCCATTTGGTAATTACAGTTTTGTCCCATCGCTGCAACTCCCCTGCGGACTCAGGGGAGGCGAAGGTCGAGAGCCATGCGTCCTCCAAAACACAACCCTGCCAAGCAGCACTGCTTCTTGACACACTGCTCGCTGAACCCGGAAGCCAGCCGCACCAATGTGCCGGAGGAAGCATCGTCCAACTGGCGACCGAGGTCAGCTTGCAGGCACCCGGCCCGCCACAAGGAGTCGCTAGAGCGCGATGGGACAAGGAAGTCCTGACTGGCCAAACATCCCTTAACCCAGACAATGCTGGGCCAATTGTGCGCCGCCTCATGAGTCTCCCGGTCACGGCCGAATGTTACACAGCCTGGGATCGAACCCATACAATGACATTCTAGACGATTCTGCGCTTCCAACTTTGTGGCAACAGTTTGGGGAAAGCCCTTTCTTGTTTCAGCATGAGAATGCCCCCGTGCACAAAGCGAGGTCCATACAGAAATGGTTTGTTGAGATCGGTGTGGAATAACTTGACTGGCCTGCAAAGAGCCATGATGTCAACCCCATCGAACACTTTTGGGATGAATTGGAATGCCGACTGTGAGCCAGGTCTATTCACCCAACATCAGTGACCTCACTAATGCTCTTGTGGCTGAATTGAAGCAAGTCCCTGCAGCAATATTCCAACATCTAGTGGAAAGCCTTCCCAGAAGAGTGGAGGCTGTTATAGCAGCAATGAATCCCTATGATTTTGGAATGAGATGTTTGACTGGCAGATGTCCACATACTTTTGGTCAAGTAGAGTATTTCACGAGCATTCTACAAGTAATTATGTTACAGTATGCCAGTGGTGATAGCGCTGCTGGCCTGAAATCATATTGAGCAGTGCCAGATCTGCTTATTAAGGGGAGAGAGAGTGACAGGGCCAGGGGAACAGAGTCGGGCCATTGCAGTGCTGGACCAAGAAATGTGTATTTTTCTATTTCCACCCTACTCTGTCCCCTGACGTCCCCCCCCCAGACCCTCAACCCTGTCCTCTCACACCCACTTCATACCCAAAGCTCTCTGTTGTGTCTCATAGGGAACACCACCCAGCCCAGCACCCCCCATTCCCTCTAACTTCCCCCACATCTGCACCCCTCTTCCTCACTGTCACTGTCTCACCCTCTCTGCTCCCTGTTGTCCAGCTCTTTTTACTACACTCTTACTTACTCTCAACCCTCTACCACCACACGCGACTCTATCCCATAACACTAACTCCCTCACTGTTCTCCTCTCCCCACCCCCACCACCCCTCTTTAGGAAACGTTATGCCTGGGTTGATATGTCACCTTTGTCCATTACTCTCAGACTGAATTCCTGTGTGCTCCAGCAAACACTTGCATGCTATACCTGATCACAGAACAGTGGGGACACCAAACCCCCGTTTCATTCCAACATGTCCCTAATTCCATTGTTCCAAAAGGCCCTTTAGGGTTCATTCTAGAATGTCTCCACCTCAGTGTTAAAAAGGTCCCCATGGCACACTAAAGCTCATTCTTAGTGCCCCCTCCCCTTGTTTTTAATTTTTTAATTTTCTTCATGGCGCTGCAGAAAGCAGTGGGACGAGCAACAACCCCTGTGGGACACCACCGTCTGGGTAGCAGCAGCCGTCTGTGGTGCTGGCCAAGGTGTGTGTGTTTGTTTAGACTGGGAGAAGGTGTGAGATTGCCAAATCTTTAGGAAGACGGGGTTCCCCGGGTATCACCGGAGCCCCCCTCTGGCCGCGGGGCTAGGGATGTGTTTGGGGGGGCGCGCTGAGGTCATGATCCTCTGTGGGGTGATGACAAGGTTAAGCTGATGGGGAGATGCCCCGGGGGATGCTGGGTTTAAAGGGGAGTTCAAGAAGGAGAATGGGGTGTCAGGAGCAGGTGGACAGAAAGAGAAACTGACCAACAGAACATTCACCCCCCCCCTTACTGACTACCATGAAGTAAATGTGTTTTATTTTATTCAAACAAAAACATTTTTTTGCCATTGATACCACTGGAAACCAGCACTACTATGTTGCTGAAGAGAAAGCGCGCCTTTCGTTTTTGTGACACATACATCGTGCCCCAGAGCATTTAAAACTTCTTTAAGGTTATTAAAATATACTTTTAATCCACCTTCTGGTTCTGAACTGAATCAAGAATTTGTTCTGTGGTGTGAGCCAAGTGTTAGTTTACTTACAGTGATAGGGATGGTGAGTGGGCATTGGTGTGACAGTGATGATGCTGTTATGGCTATGGCATGCTGGTAGTACAGAGTTACAAAGATGTATTACCAAGATGATATGGTGGTATGAGAGCCTGACTGGCAGGTCATGGTATCACAGTGTGATGAAACAACTCTTAATGAAGGTGACTGTTTAATATTAACTTTGACCAAAAAAACTGACTTTGACTGTTGAATCCCTGACCGTAACTATTTATTCTATGACATTGTAGCCCTCCAGTCCTGGCTCTCTACCGGTGATAGCTCTGCTCACCCCTGCCCTGCCCTGCCCAGGTTAGCTCTTTCCCCAGCCAGTCCTTTTGCTCTTCCCTCTAGCTATTCATTAGTGTTGACCGGTGGTCACCAACCGGGCGATCCTAACCAAGGCGGTTATGTCGATAGGAATCGTTTTACTGTGGATATAGACACTTGTGTACCTGTTTCCTCCAGCATCTTCACACGGTCCTTTGCTGCTGTTCTGGTATTGTTTTGCACTTTTTGCACCAAAGTACGTTCATTTCTAGGAGACAGAATGTCTCCTTCCTGAACGTCTCCTTCCTGAACGTCTCCTTCCTGAGCGGTATGACGGCTGCGTGGTCCCATGGTGTTTATACTTACATACTATTGTTTGTACAGATGAACGTGGTACCTTCAGGCGTTTGGAAATTGCTCACACAGATGAACCAGACTTGTGGAGGTTTACAAATTTTTTCTGAGGTCTTGGCTGATTTCTTTTGATTTCCCCATGATCTCAAGCAAAGAGGCACTGAGTTTGAAGGTAGGCCTTGAAATGCATCCACAGGTACACCTCCAATTGACTCAAATTATGTCAATTAGCCTATCAGAAGCTTCTAAAGCCATGACATAATTTCCTGAAATTTTCCAAGCTGTTTAAAGGCACAATCTTAGTCTATGTAAACTTCTGACCCACTGGAATTGTGATACAGTGAATTATAAGTGAAGTGATCTGTCTGTAAACAATTGTTGGAAAAATGACTTGTGTCATGCACAAAGTAGATGTCCTAACCAACTTGCCAAAACTATAGTTTGTTAACAATACATTTGTGGAGTGGTTGAAAAACTGTTTTAATGACTCCAGCCTAAGTGTATGTAAACTTCCGACTTCAACTGTATATCATAGTATTTCTTGTTATCCAACAAAAGGGTTGCATTTATCACAATATGACTTTTTGTCCATATTGCCCAATTCTAGCACCTCCCCACAATTTGTTTTTTCAAAATTTATCGCAGATGTATTATTAACGCAAAAAAATGTCCATTTATCACAATATGGATTTTTTTATTTTTTTGTAATATTGAATTGAGGGCACTTAAATATTTTGTCTTGCCCATTCACCCTCTGAATGACACACGTACACAATCCATGTCTCAATTGTCACAAGGCTTAAAAATCCTTCTTTAACCTGTCTCCAAGTGACATCAATAAGGGATCATAACTTTCACCTGAATTCACGTGGTCAGTCTGGTCATGGAAAGAGCAGGTGATCTTCATGTTTTGTTTACTCAGGATACACTAGAGCAATATTGAGGCAAGCTTGACTTGGAAATAGGTGTTCTATATATATAGTATTTTTTTTGAGGGGGGGGGGATTTTTGAGGGGAAAGACTTTGTAGTGATTTTTGACATTTTATTGACAAAATCTTTCTGTCTTCAAAGGGGGCTCAGTATTTTTGGTGGGCCTCTGTTTTTTTGTAAACTATTAGCTGGAATTAGGGGGATTTGACAGATGGGCTGCAGGAGAGAGCAGGGCGGTCCAGGAGGGTGTGTGTGTCTGGTTGGGCTCTACTCATGTCAGACCCAGACCCAGCACAGACACATCCCCTGGGACAGATCAATAAGTGCTAAGCAAACATATCTGTGTTGTACTCTGGAAACTCTGAAGGAGCCCCAAACGCCAAAACCGGCAACTCGTGTCTCCTTCCTTCCTTCTCTCTTTCTCTCTCTCTCTCCTGGTTATCTCTCCTCTTCCACTCCACCACATATTCATCACAAGACATTAAGACACCAGATCATGATTACTTAATTTTCACACACAAACACATCGGTTCAGGTTGCAAGGTCACATGGAATCTTAAAAACATAGCACGTTAGAATGTAATAACTTATAGTCACTTCTAGGCATGAGATGTATGTGTGTGTATGTCTACATATTTCCACTTTTGGAGGGAGACCCATAGGTGTCAGTTCTGATGTTGGGCCCTAGAGGGCACTGGTGTGTCCGTGAGTGTCCATATGTCAGACAGACACCTTTGGCTTTCTCTGAGTGCCTGTGTTGTTGTCACAAGCAGCTCTATGAAATGGTGCCTTTTGGGTGGTTAGCCTGAGCCACTGTCGGGGGCATGTATGGCGAAGCTGACAGCGCCTTTGTGTGTGTCTGAATGGGGCATCAGGTGCAGTAGATGTTTCCCTTATTATTGGTGGTAGGTCATTTAGTAGTTTTCCTTTTGGAATCGTTTGACTTTGTTGATTGGATGTGTCTGATTCATTTGAGTGGTTTGTCGAGGTTTAGTTGGTGTTTTTCTATTAAGCCATTATTTGGTTTTATGGCAGCAAGAAAAGACACGCAAACACTAAAAACAATATTTTAAGACAGTCATATCCACAGCATCAGCAGAGTAATGTTGGAACCCCGGGAACCTTCTGCTGGCAGTGTGTGTGTGTGGTGTTTGTGTGGTGTTTGCGTGTGCGTACATGCGTTTTGTGTATGTATGGGTCTGTGTGAGCCACATACTGTATAATCTGGGAGTGTGATCTGAGATGTGCTGTTTCATCCCTGTGCCAAGGCAAGCTGCTGGGCTGGGGCTCCAGCTAGCGTGCCCACCCGCCCAAACTCCCATGCCCCCATCCCACTCTGTTCCACAGATGTTTGCAATCACGACCATAGCTGCCCAACATTGGGGTGATCTGAGCCGTAATTGAATCTTGTCAAAGTCTGTGACCTCCCCCAGCGTAAGATTTACTCTATGGGAGTTAAGTTTTTTAAGGATTGGGTATACTATTTTATGCTGAATATGTATATATATATATATTTTTAATCATCTTAATATCATAAAATGTACTATATTTCTAATATGTTTCAGTTTTGGACTTTTTTCTGTTTGAGGTCTCTGTGGAGTATTCCTTTTAAAGCGTTCCTGTTAAAATATGTGGGTTTGGGCTCCTAGCCATTGTTCATCATGGCAGGAGAATCTGTGGGTCTATGGAGAGCAGAATATATCTGTCTGAAGAACGTAGATCTGTCCACCTGTGCTGTCACGGCTGTTTCA